>NW_028116018.1:0-57101 GCF_964273445.1 Streptopelia decaocto
CATTGAAACTTTTCAAATCCCTCTCAAAATTGTTGAAATTCTCTTGAAGCTTTTAAAATTCTCTCTAGAATTTTCAAAATCCATGGCCACATGTTTACAATTTCACGTCAAAAAATTGCTAAAATTCCAGTTGAAAATTTTTCAAAGTCCCTTAAAAATTCTCCAATTTTTGTCCCAATTCTTCCCATTCCCATTGAAACTTTTCAAATCCCTCTCAAAATTGTTGAAATTCTCTTGAAGCTTTTAAAATTCTCTCTAGAATTTTCAAAATCCATGGCCACATGTTTACAATTTCACGTCAAAAAATGGCTAAAATTCCAGTTGAAATTTTTTCAAAGTCCCTTCAAAATTTTCCAATTTTTGTCCCAATTCTTCCCATTCCCATTGAAACTTTTCAAATCCCTCTCAAAATTGTTGAAATTCTGTTAAAGCTTTTAAAATTCTCTCTAGAATTTTCAAAATCCATGTCCACATGTTTACAATTTCACGTAAAAAAATTGCTAAAATTCCAGCTGAAATTTTTTCAAAGTCCCTTAAAAATTTTCCAATTTTTGTCCCAATTCTTCCCATTCCCATTGAAACTTTTCAAATCCCTCTCAAAATTGTTGAAATTCTCTTGAAGCTTTAAAATTCTCTCTAGAATTTTCAAAATCCATGTCCACATGTTTACAATTTCACGTCAAAAAATGGCTAAAATTCCAGTTGAAATTTTTTCCAAGTCCCTTAAAAAGTTTTCCAATTTTTGTCCCAATTCTTTTCATTCCCATGGAAACTTTTTCAAATCCCTCTCAAAATTGTTGAAATTCTGTTGAAGCTTTTAAAATTCTCTCTAGAATTTTCAAAATCCATGGCCACATGTTTACAATTTCACGTCAAAAAATGGCTAAAATTCCAGTTGAAATTTTTTCAAAGTCCCTTAAAAATTTTCCAATTTTTGTCCCAATTCTTCCCATTCCCATTGAAACTTTTCAAATCCCTCTCAAAATTGTTGAAATTCTCTTGAAGCTTTAAAATTCTCTCTAGAATTTTCAAAATCCATGTCCACATGTTTACAATTTCACGTCAAAAAATTGCTAAAATTCCAGTTGAAATTTTTCAAAGTCCCTGAAAATTTTCCAATTTTTGTCCCAATTCTTCCCATTCCCATTGAAACTTTTCAAATCCCTCTCAAAATTGTTGAAATTCTCTTGAAGCTTTTAAAATTCTCTCTAGAATTTTCAAAATCCATGGCCACATGTTTACAATTTCACGTCAAAAAATTGCTAAAATTCCAGTTGAAATTTTTTCAAAGTCCCTTAAAAATTCTCCAATTTTTGTCCCAATTCTTCCCATTCCCATTGAAACTTTTCAAATCCCTCTCAAAATTGTTGAAATTCTCTTGAAGCTTTTAAAATTCTCTCTAGAATTTTCAAAATCCATGGCCACATGTTTACAATTTCACGTCAAAAAATGGCTAAAATTCCAGTTGAAATTTTTTCAAAGTCCCTTAAAAATTTTCCAATTTTTGTCCCAATTCTTCCCATTCCCATTGAAACTTTTCAAATCCCTCTCAAAATTGTAGAAATTCTGTTGAAGCTTTTAAAATTCTCTCTAGAATTTTCAAAATCCATGTCCACATGTTTACAATTTCACATAAAAAAATGGCTAAAATTCCAGTTGAAATTTTTTCAAAGTCCCTTAAAAATTTTCCAATTTTTGTCCCAATTCTTCCCATTCCCATTGAAACTTTTCAAATCCCTCTCAAAATTGTTGAAATTCTGTTGAAGCTTTTAAAATTCTCTCTAGAATTTTCAAAATCCCATGGCCACATGTTTACAATTTCACGTCAAAAAATGGCTAAAATTCCAGTTGAAATTTTTTCAAAGTCCCTTAAAAATTTTCCAATTTTTGTCCCAATTCTTCCCATTCCCATTGAAACTTTTCAAATCCCTCTCAAAATTGTTGAAATTCTCTTGAAGCTTTTAAAATTCTCTCTAGAATTTTCAAAATCCATGTCCACATGTTTACAATTTCACATAAAAAAATTGCTAAAATTCCAGTTGAAATTTTTTCAGTCCCTTAAAAATTTTCCAATTTTTGTCCCAATTCTTCCCATTCCCATTGAAACTTTTCAAATCCCTCTCAAAATTGTTGAAATTCTGTTGAAGCTTTTAAAATTCTCTCTAGAATTTTCAAAATCCATGTCCACATGTTTACAATTTCACGTCAAAAAATGGCTAAAATTCCAGTTGAAATTTTTTCAAAGTCCCTTAAAAATTTTCCAATTTTTGTCCCAATTCTTCCCATTCCCATTGAAACTTTTCAAATCCCTCTCAAAATTGTTGAAATTCTCTTGAAGCTTTTAAAATTCTCTCTAGAATTTTCAAAATCCATGTCCACATGTTTACAATTTCACGTCAAAAAATGCTAAAATTCCAGTTGAAATTTTTTCAAAGTCCCTGAAAATTTTCCAATTTTTGTCCCAATTCTTCCCATTCCCATTGAAACTTTTCAAATCCCTCTCAAAATTGTTGAAATTCTCTTGAAGCTTTTAAAATTCTCTCTAGAATTTTCAAAATCCATGGCCACATGTTTACAATTTCACGTCAAAAAATTGCTAAAATTCCAGTTGAAATTTTTTCAAAGTCCCTTAAAAATTCTCCAATTTTTGTCCCAATTCTTCCCATTCCCATTGAAACTTTTCAAATCCCTCTCAAAATTGTTGAAATTCTCTTGAAGCTTTTAAAATTCTCTCTAGAATTTTCAAAATCCATGGCCACATGTTTACAATTTCACGTCAAAAAATGGCTAAAATTCCAGTTGAAATTTTTTCAAAGTCCCTTAAAAATTTTCCAATTTTTTGTCCCAATTCTTCCCATTCCCATTGAAACTTTTCAAATCCCTCTCAAAATTGTAGAAATTCTGTTGAAGCTTTTAAAATTCTCTCTAGAATTTTCAAAATCCATGTCCACATGTTTACAATTTCACATAAAAAATGGCTAAAATTCCAGTTGAAATTTTTTCAAAGTCCCTTAAAAATTTTCCAATTTTTGTCCCAATTCTTCCCATTCCCATTGAAACTTTTCAAATCCCTCTCAAAATTGTTGAAATTCTGTTGAAGCTTTTAAAATTCTCTCTAGAATTTTCAAAATCCATGGCCACATGTTTACAATTTCACGTCAAAAAATGGCTAAAATTCCAGTTGAAATTTTTTCAAAGTCCCTTAAAAATTTTCCAATTTTTGTCCCAATTCTTCCCATTCCCATTGAAACTTTTCAAATCCCTCTCAAAATTGTTGAAATTCTCTTGAAGCTTTTAAAATTCTCTCTAGATTTTCAAAATCCATGTCCACATGTTTACAATTTCACATAAAAAAATTGCTAAAATTCCAGTTGAAATTTTTTCAGTCCCTTAAAAATTTTCCAATTTTTGTCCCAATTCTTCCCATTCCCATTGAAACTTTTCAAATCCCTCTCAAAATTGTTGAAATTCTGTTGAAGCTTTTAAAATTCTCTCTAGAATTTTCAAAATCCATGTCCACATGTTTACAATTTCACGTCAAAAAATGGCTAAAATTCCAGTTGAAATTTTTTCAAAGTCCCTTAAAAATTTTCCAATTTTTGTCCCAATTCTTCCCATTCCCATTGAAACTTTTCAAATCCCTCTCAAAATTGTTGAAATTCTGTTAAAGCTTTTAAAATTCTCTCTAGAATTTTCAAAATCCATGGCCACATGTTTACAATTTCACGTCAAAAAATGGCTAAAATTCCAGTTGAAATTTTTTCAAAGTCCCTTAAAAATTTTCCAATTTTTGTCCCAATTCTTCCCATTCCCATTGAAACTTTTCAAATCCCTCTCAAAATTGTAGAAATTCTGTTGAAGCTTTTAAAATTCTCTCTAGAATTTTCAAAATCCATGTCCACATGTTTACAATTTCACGTCAAAAAATGGCTAAAATTCCAGTTGAAATTTTTTCAAAGTCCTTAAAAATTTTCCAATTTTTGTCCCAATTCTTCCCATTCCCATTGAAACTTTTCAAATCCCTCTCAAAATTGTTGAAATTCTCTTGAAGCTTTTAAAATTCTCTCTAGAATTTTCAAAATCCATGGCCACATGTTTACAATTTCACGTCAAAAAATGGCTAAAATTCCAGCTGAAATTTTTTCAAAGTCCCTTAAAAATTTTCCAATTTTTGTCCCAATTCTTCCCATTCCCATTGAAACTTTTCAAATCCCTCTCAAAATTGTTGAAATTCTGTTGAAGCTTTAAATTCTCTCTAGAATTTTCAAAATCCATGGCCACATGTTTACAATTTCACGTCAAAAAATGGCTAAAATTCCAGTTGAAATTTTTTCAAAGTCCCTTAAAAATTTTCCAATTTTTGTCCCAATTCTTCCCATTCCCATTGAAACTTTTCAAATTCCTCTCAAAATTGTTGAAATTCTGTTGAAGCTTTTAAAATTCTCTCTAGAATTTTCAAAATCCATGTCCACATGTTTACAATTTCACGTCAAAAATGGCTAAAATTCCAGTTGAAATTTTTTCAAAGTCCCTTAAAAAATTTTCCAATTTTTGTCCCAATTCTTCCCATTCCCATTGAAACTTTTCAAATCCCTCTCAAAATTGTTGAAATTCTCTTGAAGCTTTTAAAATTCTCTCTAGAATTTTCAAAATCCATGTCCACATGTTTACAATTTCACGTCAAAAAATGGCTAAAATTCCAGTTGAAATTTTTTCAAAGTCCCTTAAAAATTTTCCAATTTTTGTCCCAATTCTTCCCATTCCCATTGAAACTTTTCAAAATCCCTCTCAAAATTGTAGAAATTCTGTTGAAGCTTTTAAAATTCTCTCTAGAATTTTCAAAATCCATGTCCACATGTTTACAATTTCACATAAAAAAATGGCTAAAATTCCAGTTGAAATTTTTTCAAAGTCCCTTAAAAATTTCCAATTTTTGTCCCAATTCTTCCCATTCCCATTGAAACTTTTCAAATCCCTCTCAAAATTGTTGAAATTCTCTTGAAGCTTTTAAAATTCTCTCTAGAATTTTCAAAATCCATGGGCACATGTTTACAATTTCACGTCAAAAAATGGCTAAAATTCCAGTTGAAATTTTTTCAAAGTCCCTTAAAAATTTTCCAATTTTTGTCCCAATTCTTCCCATTCCCATTGAAACTTTTCAAATCCCTCTCAAAATTGTTGAAATTCTGTTAAAGCTTTTAAAATTCTCTCTAGAATTTTCAAAATCCATGGCCACATGTTTACAATTTCACGTCAAAAAATGGCTAAAATTCCAGTTGAAATTTTTTCAAGGTCCCTTAAAAATTTTCCAATTTTTGTCCCAATTCTTCCCATTCCCATTGAAACTTTTCAAATCCCTCTCAAAATTGTTGAAATTCTCTTGAAGCTTTTAAAATTCTCTCTAGAATTTTCAAAATCCATGTCCACATGTTTACAATTTCACGTCAAAAAATGGCTAAAATTCCAGTTGAAATTTTTTCAAAGTCCCTTAAAAGTTTTCCAATTTTTGTCCCAATTCTTCCCATTCCCATTGAAACTTTTCAAATCCCTCTCAAAATTGTTGAAATTCTGTTAAAGCTTTTAAAATTCTCTCTAGAATTTTCAAAATCCATGGCCACATGTTTACAATTTCACGTCAAAAAATGGCTAAAATTCCAGTTGAAATTTTTTCAAAGTCCCTTAAAAATTTTCCAATTTTTGTCCCAATTCTTCCCATTCCCATTGAAACTTTTCAAATCCCTCTCAAAATTGTAGAAATTCTGTTGAAGCTTTTAAAATTCTCTCTAGAATTTTCAAAATCCATGGCCACATGTTTACAATTTCACGTCAAAAATGGCTAAAATTCCAGTTGAAATTTTTTCAAAGTCCCTTTAAAATTTTCCAATTTTTGTCCCAATTCTTCCCATTCCCATTGAAACTTTTCAAATCCCTCTCAAAATTGTTGAAATTCTGTTAAAGCTTTTAAAATTCTCTCTAGAATTTTCAAAATCCATGTCCACATGTTTACAATTTCACGTAAAAAAATTGCTAAAATTCCAGCTGAAATTTTTTCAAAGTCCCTTAAAAATTTTCCAATTTTTGTCCCAATTCTTCCCATTCCCATTGAAACTTTTCAAATCCCTCTCAAAATTGTTGAAATTCTCTTGAAGCTTTTAAAATTCTCTCTAGAATTTTCAAAATCCATGGGCACATGTTTACAATTTCACGTCAAAAAATGGCTAAAAATTCCAGTTGAAATTTTTTTCAAAGTCCCTGAAAAATTTTCCAATTTTTGTCCCAATTCTTCCCATTCCCATTGAAACTTTTCAAATCCCTCTCAAAATTGTTGAAATTCTGTTGAAGCTTTTAAAATTCTCTCTAGAATTTTCAAAATCCATGGCCACATGTTTACAATTTCACGTCAAAAAATGGCTAAAATTCCAGTTGAAATTTTTTCAAAGTCCCTTCAAAATTTTCCAATTTTTGTCCCAATTCTTCCCATTCCCATTGAAACTTTTCAAATTCCTCTCAAAATTGTTGAAATTCTGTTGAAGCTTTTAAAATTCTCTCTAGAATTTCAAAATCCATGGCCACATGTTTACAATTTCACGTCAAAAAATTGCTAAAATTCCAGTTGAAATTTTTTCAAAGTCCCTTAAAAATTTTCCAATTTTTGTCCCAATTCTTCCCATTCCCATTGAAACATCCTCTCAATCAAAATTGTTGAAATTCTGTTGAACTTTTAAAATTCTCTCTAGAATTTTCAAAATCCATGGCCACATGTTACAATTTCACGTCAAAAAATTGCTAAAATTCCAGTTGAAATTTTTTCAAAGTCCCTTAAAAATTTTCCAATTTTTGTCCCAATTCTTCCCATTCCCATTGAAACTTTTCAAATCCCTCTCAAAATTGTAGAAATTCTCTTGAAGCTTTTAAAATTCTCTCTAGAATTTTCAAAATCCATGGCCACATGTTTACAATTTCACGTCAAAAAATGGCTAAAATTCCAGTTGAAATTTTTTCAAAGTCCCTTAAAATTTTCCAATTTTTGTCCCAATTCTTCCCATTCCCATTGAAACTTTTCAAATCCCTCTCAAAATTGTTGAAATTCTCTTGAAGCTTTTAAAATTCTCTCTAGAATTTTCAAAATCCATGTCCACATGTTTACAATTTCACGTCAAAAAATGGCTAAAATTCCAGTTGAAATTTTTTCAAAGTCCTTAAAAATTTTCCAATTTTTGTCCCAATTCTTCCCATTCCCATTGAAACTTTTCAAATCCCTCTCAAAATTGTTGAAATTCTCTTGAAGCTTTTAAAATTCTCTCTAGAATTTTCAAAATCCATGGCCACATGTTTACAATTTCACGTAAAAAAATGGCTAAAATTCCAGTTGAAATTTTTTCAAAGTCCCTTAAAAATTTTCCAATTTTTGTCCCAATTCTTCCCATTCCATTGAAACTTTTCAAATCCCTCTCAAAATTGTAGAAATTCTGTTGAAGCTTTTAAAATTCTCTCTAGATTTTCAAAATCCATGTCCACATGTTTACAATTTCACATAAAAAATGGCTAAAATTCCAGTTGAAATTTTTTCAAAGTCCTTAAAAATTTTCCAATTTTTGTCCCAATTCTTCCCATTCCCATTGAAACTTTTCAAATCCCTCTCAAAATTGTTGAAATTCTCTTGAAGCTTTTAAAATTCTCTCTAGAATTTTCAAAATCCATGGGCACATGTTTACAATTTCACGTCAAAAAATTGCTAAAATTCCAGTTGAAATTTTTTCAAAGTCCCTTAAAAATTTTCCAATTTTTGTCCCAATTCTTCCCATTCCCATTGAAACTTTTCAAATCCCTCTCAAAATTGTTGAAATTCTCTTGAAGCTTTTAAAATTCTCTCTAGAATTTTCAAAATCCATGGCCACATGTTTACAATTTCACGTCAAAAAATGGCTAAAATTCCAGTTGAAATTTTTTCAAAGTCCCTTAAAAGTTTTCCAATTTTTGTCCCAATTCTTCCCATTCCCATTGAAACTTTTCAAATCCCTCTCAAAATTGTTGAAATTCTGTTAAAGCTTTTAAAATTCTCTCTAGAATTTCAAAATCCATGGCCACATGTTTACAATTTCACGTCAAAAAATGGCTAAAATTCCAGTTGAAATTTTTTCAAAGTCCCTTAAAAATTTTCCAATTTTTGTCCCAATTCTTCCCATTCCCATTGAAACTTTTCAAATCCCTCTCAAAATTGTAGAAATTCTGTTGAAGCTTTTAAAATTCTCTCTAGAATTTTCAAAATCCATGGCCACATGTTTACAATTTCACGTCAAAAAATGGCTAAAATTCCAGTTGAAATTTTTCAAAGTCCTTTAAAATTTTCCAATTTTTGTCCCAATTCTTCCCATTCCCATTGAAACTTTTCAAATCCCTCTCAAAATTGTTGAAATTCTGTTAAAGCTTTTAAAATTCTCTCTAGAATTTTCAAAATCCATGTCCACATGTTTACAATTTCACGTAAAAAAATTGCTAAAATTCCAGCTGAAATTTTTTCAAAGTCCCTTAAAAATTTTCCAATTTTTGTCCCAATTCTTCCCATTCCCATTGAAACTTTTCAAATCCCTCTCAAAATTGTTGAAATTCTCTTGAAGCTTTTAAAATTCTCTCTAGAATTTTCAAAATCCATGGGCACATGTTTACAATTTCACGTCAAAAAATGGCTAAAATTCCAGTTGAAATTTTTTTCAAAGTCCCTGAAAAATTTTCCAATTTTTGTCCCAATTCTTCCCATTCCCATTGAAACTTTTCAAATCCCTCTCAAAATGTTGAAATTCTGTTGAAGCTTTTAAAATTCTCTCTAGAATTTTCAAAATCCATGGCCACATGTTTACAATTTCACGTCAAAAATGGCTAAAATTCCAGTTGAAATTTTTTCAAAGTCCCTTCAAAATTTTCCAATTTTTGTCCCAATTCTTCCCATTCCCATTGAAACTTTTCAAATTCTCTCAAAATTGTTGAAATTCTGTTGAAGCTTTTAAAATTCTCTCTAGAATTTTCAAAATCCATGGCCACATGTTTACATTTCACGTCAAAAAATTGCTAAAATTCCAGTTGAAATTTTTTCAAAGTCCCTTAAAAATTTTCCAATTTTTGTCCCAATTCTTCCCATTCCCATTGAAACTTTTCAAATCCCTCTCAAAATTGTTGAAATTCTGTTGAAGCTTTTAAAATTCTCTCTAGAATTTTCAAAATCCATGGCCACATGTTTACAATTTCACGTCAAAAATTGCTAAAATTCCAGTTGAAATTTTTTCAAAGTCCCTTAAAAATTTTCCAATTTTTGTCCCAATTCTTCCCATTTCCCATTGAAACTTTTCAAATCCCTCTCAAAATTGTAGAAATTCTCTTGAAGCTTTTTAAAATTCTCTCTAGAATTTTCAAAATCCATGGCCACATGTTTACAATTTCACGTCAAAAAATGGCTAAAATTCCAGTTGAAATTTTTTCAAAGTCCCTTAAAAATTTTCCAATTTTTGTCCCAATTCTTCATTCCCATTGAAACTTTTCAAATCCCTCTCAAAATTGTTGAAATTCTCTTGAAGCTTTTAAAATTCTCTCTAGAATTTTCAAAATCCATGGCCACATGTTTACAATTTCACGTCAAAAATGGCTAAAATTCCAGTTGAAATTTTTTCAAAGTCCCTTAAAAATTTTCCAATTTTTGTCCCAATTCTTCCCATTCCCATTGAAACTTTTCAAATCCCTCTCAAAATTGTTGAAATTCTCTTGAAGCTTTTAAAATTCTCTCTAGAATTTTCAAAATCCATGGCCACATGTTTACAATTTCACGTAAAAAATGGCTAAAATTCCAGTTGAAATTTTTTCAAAGTCCCTTAAAAATTTTCCAATTTTTGTCCCAATTCTTCCCATTCCTTCCCATTCCCATTGAAACTTTTCAAATCCCTCTCAAAATTGTAGAAATTCTGTTGAAGCTTTTAAAATTCTCTCTAGAATTTTCAAAATCCATGTCCACATGTTTACAATTTCACATAAAAAAATGGCTAAAATTCCAGTTGAAATTTTTTCAAAGTCCCTTAAAAATTTTCCAATTTTTGTCCCAATTCTTCCCATTCCCATTGAAACTTTTCAAATCCCTCTCAAAATTGTTGAAATTCTCTTGAAGCTTTTAAAATTCTCTCTAGAATTTTCAAAATCCATGGGCACATGTTTACAATTTCACGTCAAAAAATTGCTAAAATTCCAGTTGAAATTTTTTCAAAGTCCCTTAAAAATTTTCCAATTTTTGTCCCAATTCTTCCCATTCCCATTGAAACTTTTCAAATCCCTCTCAAAATTGTTGAAATTCTCTTGAAGCTTTTAAAATTCTCTCTAGAATTTTCAAAATCCATGGCCACATGTTTACAATTTCACGTCAAAAAATGGCTAAAATTCCAGTTGAAATTTTTTCAAGGTCCCTTAAAAATTTTCCAATTTTTGTCCCAATTCTTCCCATTCCCATTGAAACTTTTCAAATCCCTCTCAAAATTGTTGAAATTCTGTTAAAGCTTTTAAAATTCTCTCTAGAATTTTCAAAATCCATGGCCACATGTTTACAATTTCACGTCAAAAAATGGCTAAAATTCCAGTTGAAATTTTTTCAAAGTCCCTTAAAAGTTTTCCAATTTTTGTCCCAATTCTTCCCATTCCCATTGAAACTTTTCAAATCCCTCTCAAAATTGTTGAAATTCTCTTGAAGCTTTTAAAATTCTCTCTAGAATTTTCAAAATCCATGTCCACATGTTTACAATTTCACGTCAAAAAATGGCTAAAATTCCAGTTGAAATTTTTTCAAAGTCCCTTAAAAGTTTTCCAATTTTTGTCCCAATTCTTCCCATTCCCATTGAAACTTTTCAAATCCCTCTCAAAATTGTTGAAATTCTGTTAAAGCTTTTAAAATTCTCTCTAGAATTTTCAAAATCCATGGCCACATGTTTACAATTTCACGTCAAAAAATGGCTAAAATTCCAGTTGAAATTTTTTCAAAGTCCCTTAAAAATTTTCCAATTTTTGTCCCAATTCTTCCCATTCCCATTGAAACTTTTCAAATCCCTCTCAAAATTGTAGAAATTCTGTTGAAGCTTTTAAAATTCTCTCTAGAATTTTCAAAATCCATGGCCACATGTTTACAATTTCACGTCAAAAAATGGCTAAAATTCCAGTTGAAATTTTTTCAAAGTCCCTTTAAAATTTTCCAATTTTTGTCCCAATTCTTCCCATTCCCATTGAAACTTTTCAAATCCCTCTCAAAATTGTTGAAATTCTGTTAAAGCTTTTAAAATTCTCTCTAGAATTTTCAAAATCCATGTCCACATGTTTACAATTTCACGTAAAAAAATTGCTAAAATTCCAGCTGAAATTTTTTCAAAGTCCCTGAAAAATTTTCCAATTTTTGTCCCAATTCTTCCCATTCCCATTGAAACTTTTCAAATCCCTCTCAAAATTGTTGAAATTCTCTTGAAGCTTTTAAAATTCTCTCTAGAATTTTCAAAATCCATGGCCACATGTTTACAATTTCACGTCAAAAAATGGCTAAAATTCCAGTTGAAATTTTTTCAAAGTCCCTGAAAAATTTTCCAATTTTTGTCCCAATTCTTCCCATTCCCATTGAAACTTTTCAAATCCCTCTCAAAATTGTTGAAATTCTGTTGAAGCTTTTAAAATTCTCTCTAGAATTTTCAAAATCCATGGCCACATGTTTACAATTTCACGTCAAAAAATGGCTAAAATTCCAGTTGAAATTTTTTCAAAGTCCCTTCAAAATTTTCCAATTTTTGTCCCAATTCTTCCCATTCCCATTGAAACTTTTCAAATTCCTCTCAAAATTGTTGAAATTCTGTTGAAGCTTTTAAAATTCTCTCTAGAATTTTCAAAATCCATGGCCACATGTTTACAATTTCACGTCAAAAAATTGCTAAAATTCCAGTTGAAATTTTTTCAAAGTCCCTTCAAAATTTTCCAATTTTTGTCCCAATTCTTCCCATTCCCATTGAAACTTTTCAAATTCCTCTCAAAATTGTTGAAATTCTGTTGAAGCTTTTAAAATTCTCTCTAGAATTTTCAAAATCCATGGCCACATGTTTACAATTTCACGTCAAAAAATTGCTAAAATTCCAGTTGAAATTTTTTCAAAGTCCCTTAAAAATTTTCCAATTTTTGTCCCAATTCTTCCCATTCCCATTGAAACTTTTCAAATCCCTCTCAAAATTGTTGAAATTCTCTTGAAGCTTTTAAAATTCTCTCTAGAATTTTCAAAATCCATGGCCACATGTTTACAATTTCACGTCAAAAAATGGCTAAAATTCCAGTTGAAATTTTTTCAAAGTCCCTTAAAAATTTTCCAATTTTTGTCCCAATTCTTCCCATTCCCATTGAAACTTTTCAAATCCCTCTCAAAATTGTTGAAATTCTGTTGAAGCTTTTAAAATTCTCTCTAGAATTTTCAAAATCCATGTCCACATGTTTACAATTTCACGTCAAAAAATGGCTAAAATTCCAGTTGAAATGTTTTCAAAGTCCCTTAAAAATTTTCCAATTTTTGTCCCAATTCTTCCCATTCCCATTGAAACTTTTCAAATCCCTCTCAAAATTGTTGAAATTCTCTTGAAGCTTTTAAAATTCTCTCTAGAATTTTCAAAATCCATGGCCACATGTTTACAATTTCACGTAAAAAAATGGCTAAAATTCCAGTTGAAATTTTTTCAAAGTCCCTGAAAAATTTTCCAATTTTTGTCCCAATTCTTCCCATTCCCATTGAAACTTTTCAAATCCCTCTCAAAATTGTAGAAATTCTGTTGAAGCTTTTAAAATTCTCTCTAGAATTTTCAAAATCCATGTCCACATGTTTACAATTTCACATAAAAAAATGGCTAAAATTCCAGTTGAAATTTTTTCAAAGTCCCTTAAAAATTTTCCAATTTTTGTCCCAATTCTTCCCATTCCCATTGAAACTTTTCAAATCCCTCTCAAAATTGTTGAAATTCTCTTGAAGCTTTTAAAATTCTCTCTAGAATTTTCAAAATCCATGGGCACATGTTTACAATTTCACGTCAAAAAATTGCTAAAATTCCAGTTGAAATTTTTTCAAAGTCCCTTAAAAATTTTCCAATTTTTGTCCCAATTCTTCCCATTCCCATTGAAACTTTTCAAATCCCTCTCAAAATTGTTGAAATTCTGTTGAAGCTTTTAAAATTCTCTCTAGAATTTTCAAAATCCATGGCCACATGTTTACAATTTCACGTCAAAAAATGGCTAAAATTCCAGTTGAAATTTTTTCAAGGTCCCTTAAAAATTTTCCAATTTTTGTCCCAATTCTTCCCATTCCCATTGAAACTTTTCAAATCCCTCTCAAAATTGTTGAAATTCTGTTAAAGCTTTTAAAATTCTCTCTAGAATTTTCAAAATCCATGGCCACATGTTTACAATTTCACGTCAAAAAATGGCTAAAATTCCAGTTGAAATTTTTTCAAAGTCCCTTAAAAGTTTTCCAATTTTTGTCCCAATTCTTCCCATTCCCACTGAAACTTTTCAAATCCCTCTCAAAATTGTTGAAATTCTGTTAAAGCTTTTAAAATTCTCTCTAGAATTTTCAAAATCCATGGCCACATGTTTACAATTTCACGTCAAAAAATGGCTAAAATTCCAGTTGAAATTTTTTCAAAGTCCCTTAAAAATATTCCAATTTTTGTCCCAATTCTTCCCATTCCCATTGAAACTTTTCAAATCCCTCTCAAAATTGTAGAAATTCTGTTGAAGCTTTTAAAATTCTCTCTAGAATTTTCAAAATCCATGGCCACATGTTTACAATTTCACGTCAAAAAATGGCTAAAATTCCAGTTGAAATTTTTTCAAAGTCCCTTTAAAATTTTCCAATTTTTGTCCCAATTCTTCCCATTCCCATTGAAACTTTTCAAATCCCTCTCAAAATTGTTGAAATTCTGTTAAAGCTTTTAAAATTCTCTCTAGAATTTTCAAAATCCATGTCCACATGTTTACAATTTCACGTAAAAAATTGCTAAAATTCCAGCTGAAATTTTTTCAAAGTCCCTTAAAAATTTTCCAATTTTTGTCCCAATTCTTCCCATTCCCATTGAAACTTTTCAAATCCCTCTCAAAATTGTTGAAATTCTGTTGAAGCTTTTAAAATTCTCTCTAGAATTTTCAAAATCCATGGCCACATGTTTACAATTTCACGTCAAAAAATGGCTAAAATTCCAGTTGAAATTTTTTCCAAGTCCCTTAAAAATTTTCCAATTTTTTTCCCAATTCTTCCCATTCCCATTGAAACTTTTCAAATCCCTCTCAAAATTGTTGAAATTCTGTTGAAGCTTTTAAAATTCTCTCTAGAATTTTCAAAATCCATGGCCACATATTTACAATTTCACGTCAAAAAATGGCTAAAATTCCAGTTGAAATTTTTTCAAAGTCCCTTAAAAATTTTCCAATTTTTGTCCCAATTCTTCCCATTCCCATTGAAACTTTTCAAATTCCTCTCAAAATTGTTGAAATTCTCTTGAAGCTTTTAAAATTCTCTCTAGAATTTTCAAAATCCATGGCCACATGTTTACAATTTCACGTCAAAAAATTGCTAAAATTCCAGTTGAAATTTTTTCAAAGTCCCTTAAAAATTTTCCAATTTTTGTCCCAATTCTTCCCATTCCCATTGAAACTTTTCAAATCCCTCTCAAAATTGTTGAAATTCTGTTGAAGCTTTTAAAATTCTCTCTAGAATTTTCAAAATCCATGGCCACATGTTTACAATTTCACGTCAAAAAATTGCTAAAATTCCAGTTGAAATTTTTTCAAAGTCCCTTAAAAATTTTCCAATTTTTGTCCCAATTCTTCCCATTCCCATTGAAACTTTTCAAATCCCTCTCAAAATTGTTGAAATTCTCTTGAAGCTTTTAAAATTCTCTCTAGAATTTTCAAAATCCATGGCCACATGTTTACAATTTCACGTCAAAAAATGGCTAAAATTCCAGTTGAAATTTTTTCAAAGTCCCTTTAAAATTTTCCAATTTTTGTCCCAATTCTTCCCATTCCCATTGAAACTTTTCAAATCCCTCTCAAAATTGTTGAAATTCTGTTAAAGCTTTTAAAATTCTCTCTAGAATTTTCAAATCCATGTCCACATGTTTACAATTTCACGTAAAAAATTGCTAAAATTCCAGCTGAAATTTTTTCAAAGTCCCTTAAAAATTTTCCAATTTTTGTCCCAATTCTTCCCATTCCCATTGAAACTTTTCAAATCCCTCTCAAAATTGTTGAAATTCTGTTGAAGCTTTTAAAATCTCTCTAGAATTTTCAAAATCCATGGCCACATGTTTACAATTTCACGTCAAAAAATGGCTAAAATTCCAGTTGAAATTTTTTCCAAGTCCCTTAAAAATTTTCCAATTTTTGTCCCAATTCTTCCCATTCCCATTGAAACTTTTCAAATCCCTCTCAAAATTGTTGAAATTCTGTTGAAGCTTTTAAAATTCTCTCTAGAATTTTCAAAATCCATGGCCACATGTTTACAATTTCACGTCAAAAAATGGCTAAAATTCCAGTTGAAATTTTTTCAAGGTCCCTTAAAAATTTTCCAATTTTTGTCCCAATTCTTCCCATTCCCATTGAAACTTTTCAAATTCCTCTCAAAATTGTTGAAATTCTCTTGAAGCTTTTAAAATTCTCTCTAGAATTTTCAAAATCCATGGCCACATGTTTACAATTTCACGTCAAAAAATTGCTAAAATTCCAGTTGAAATTTTTTCAAAGTTCCTTAAAAATTGTCCAATTTTTGTCCCAATTCTTCCCATTCCCATTGAAACTTTTCAAATCCCTCTCAAAATTGTTGAAATTCTGTTGAAGCTTTTAAATTCTCTCTAGAATTTTCAAAATCCATGGCCACATGTTTACAATTTCACGTCAAAAAATTGCTAAAATTCCAGTTGAAATTTTTTCAAAGTCCCTTAAAAATTTCAATTTTTGTCCCAATTCTTCCCATTCCCATTGAAACTTTTCAAATCCCTCTCAAAATTGTTGAAATTCTCTTGAAGCTTTTAAAATTCTCTCTAGAATTTTCAAAATCCATGGCCACATGTTTACAATTTCACGTCAAAAAATGGCTAAAATTCCAGTTGAAATTTTTTCAAGTCCCTTAAAAATTTTCCAATTTTGTCCCAATTCTTCCCATTCCCATTGAAACTTTTCAAATCCCTCTCAAAATTGTTGAAATTCTCTTGAAGCTTTTAAAATTCTCTCTAGAATTTTCAAAATCCATGTCCACATGTTTACAATTTCACGTCAAAAAATGGCTAAAATTCCAGTTGAAATTTTTTCAAAGTCCCTTAAAAATTTTCCAATTTTTGTCCCAATTCTTCCCATTCCCATTGAAACTTTTCAAATCCCTCTCAAAATTGTTGAAATTCTGTTAAAGCTTTTAAAATTCCTCTAGAATTTTCAAAATCCATGGCCACATGTTTACAATTTCACGTCAAAAAATGGCTAAAATTCCAGTTGAAATTTTTTTCAAAGTCCCTTAAAAATTTTCCAATTTTTGTCCCAATTCTTCCCATTCCCATTGAAACTTTTCAAATCCCTCTCAAAATTGTAGAAATTCTGTTGAAGCTTTTAAAATTCTCTCTAGAATTTTCAAAATCCATGTCCACATGTTTACAATTTCACATAAAAAAATGGCTAAAATTCCAGTTGAAATTTTTTCAAAGTCCCTTAAAAATTTCCAATTTTTGTCCCAATTCTTCCCATTCCCATTGAAACTTTTCAAATCCCTCTCAAAATTGTTGAAATTCTCTTGAAGCTTTTAAAATTCTCTCTAGAATTTTCAAAATCCATGGGCACATGTTTACAATTTCACGTCAAAAAATTGCTAAAATTCCAGTTGAAATTTTTTCAAAGTCCCTTAAAAATTTTCCAATTTTTGTCCCAATTCTTCCATTCCCATTGAAACTTTTCAAATCCCTCTCAAAATTGTTGAAATTCTGTTGAAGCTTTTAAAATTCTCTCTAGAATTTTCAAAATCCATGGCCACATGTTTACAATTTCACGTCAAAAAATGGCTAAAATTCCAGTTGAAATTTTTTCAAGGTCCCTTAAAAATTTTCCAATTTTTGTCCAATTCTTCCCATTCCCATTGAAACTTTTCAAATCCCTCTCAAAATTGTAGAAATTCTGTTAAAGCTTTTAAAATTCTCTCTAGAATTTTCAAAATCCATGGCCACATGTTTACAATTTCACGTCAAAAAATGGCTAAAATTCCAGTTGAAATTTTTTCAAAGTCCCTTAAAAGTTTTCCAATTTTTGTCCCAATTCTTCCCATTCCCACTGAAACTTTTCAAATCCCTCTCAAAATTGTTGAAATTCTGTTAAAGCTTTTAAAATTCTCTCTAGAATTTTCAAAATCCATGGCCACATGTTTACAATTTCACGTCAAAAAATGGCTAAAATTCCAGTTGAAATTTTTTCAAAGTCCCTTAAAAATTTTCCAATTTTTGTCCCAATTCTTCCCATTATTCTTCCCATTCCCATTGAAACTTTTCAAATCCCTCTCAAAATTGTAGAAATTCTGTTGAAGCTTTTAAAATTCTCTCTAGAATTTTCAAAATCCATGGCCACATGTTTACAATTTCACGTCAAAAAATGGCTAAAATTCCAGTTGAAATTTTTTCAAAGTCCCTTTAAAATTTTCCAATTTTTGTCCCAATTCTTCCCATTCCCATTGAAACTTTTCAAATCCCTCTCAAAATTGTTGAAATTCTGTTAAAGCTTTTAAAATTCTCTCTAGAATTTTCAAAATCCATGTCCACATGTTTACAATTTCACGTAAAAAAATTGCTAAAATTCCAGCTGAAATTTTTTCAAAGTCCCTTAAAAATTTTCCAATTTTTGTCCCAATTCTTCCCATTCCCATTGAAACTTTTCAAATCCCTCTCAAAATTGTTGAAATTCTGTTGAAGCTTTTAAAATTCTCTCTAGAATTTTCAAAATCCATGGCCACATGTTTACAATTTCACGTCAAAAAATGGCTAAAATTCCAGTTGAAATTTTTTCCAAGTCCCTTAAAAATTTTCCAATTTTTTTCCCAATTCTTCCCATTCCCATTGAAACTTTTCAAATCCCTCTCAAAATTGTTGAAATTCTGTTGAAGCTTTTAAAATTCTCTCTAGAATTTTCAAAATCCATGGCCACATATTTACAATTTCACGTCAAAAAATGGCTAAAATTCCAGTTGAAATTTTTTCAAAGTCCCTTAAAAATTTTCCAATTTTTGTCCCAATTCTTCCCATTCCCATTGAAACTTTTCAAATTCCTCTCAAAATTGTTGAAATTCTCTTGAAGCTTTTAAAATTCTCTCTAGAATTTTCAAAATCCATGGGCACATGTTTACAATTTCACGTCAAAAAATTGCTAAAATTCCAGTTGAAATTTTTTCAAAGTCCCTTAAAAATTTTCCAATTTTTGTCCCAATTCTTCCCATTCCCATTGAAACTTTTCAAATCCCTCTCAAAATTGTTGAAATTCTGTTGAAGCTTTTAAAATTCTCTCTAGAATTTTCAAAATCCATGGCCACATGTTTACAATTTCACGTCAAAAAATTGCTAAAATTCCAGTTGAAATTTTTTCAAAGTCCCTTAAAAATTTTCCAATTTTTGTCCCAATTCTTCCCATTCCCATTGAAACTTTTCAAATCCCTCTCAAAATTGTTGAAATTCTCTTGAAGCTTTTAAAATTCTCTCTAGAATTTTCAAAATCCATGGCCACATGTTTACAATTTCACGTCAAAAAATGGCTAAAATTCCAGTTGAAATTTTTTCAAAGTCCCTTTAAAATTTTCCAATTTTTGTCCCAATTCTTCCCATTCCCATTGAAACTTTTCAAATCCCTCTCAAAATTGTTGAAATTCTGTTAAAGCTTTTAAAATTCTCTCTAGAATTTTCAAAATCCATGTCCACATGTTTACAATTTCACGTAAAAAAATTGCTAAAATTCCAGCTGAAATTTTTTCAAAGTCCCTTAAAAATTTTCCAATTTTTGTCCCAATTCTTCCCATTCCCATTGAAACTTTTCAAATCCCTCTCAAAATTGTTGAAATTCTGTTGAAGCTTTTAAAATTCTCTCTAGAATTTTCAAAATCCATGGCCACATGTTTACAATTTCACGTCAAAAAATGGCTAAAATTCCAGTTGAAATTTTTTCAAAGTCCCTTAAAAATTTTCCAATTTTTGTCCCAATTCTTCCCATTCCCATTGAAACTTTTCAAATCCCTCTCAAAATTGTTGAAATTCTGTTGAAGCTTTTAAAATTCTCTCTAGAATTTTCAAAATCCATGGCCACATGTTTACAATTTCACGTCAAAAAATGGCTAAAATTCCAGTTGAAATTTTTTCAAAGTCCCTTAAAAATTTTCCAATTTTTGTCCCAATTCTTCCCATTCCCATTGAAACTTTTCAAATTCCTCTCAAAATTGTTGAAATTCTCTTGAAGCTTTTAAAATTCTCTCTAGAATTTTCAAAATCCATGGCCACATGTTTACAATTTCACGTCAAAAAATTGCTAAAATTCCAGTTGAAATTTTTTCAAAGTTCCTTAAAAATTGTCCAATTTTTGTCCCAATTCTTCCCATTCCCATTGAAACTTTTCAAATCCCTCTCAAAATTGTTGAAATTCTGTTGAAGCTTTTAAAATTCTCTCTAGAATTTTCAAAATCCATGGCCACATGTTTACAATTTCACGTCAAAAAATTGCTAAAATTCCAGTTGAAATTTTTTCAAAGTCCCTTAAAAATTTTCCAATTTTTGTCCCAATTCTTCCCATTCCCATTGAAACTTTTCAAATCCCTCTCAAAATTGTTGAAATTCTCTTGAAGCTTTTAAAATTCTCTCTAGAATTTTCAAAATCCATGGCCACATGTTTACAATTTCACGTCAAAAAATGGCTAAAATTCCAGTTGAAATTTTTTCAAAGTCCCTTAAAAATTTTCCAATTTTTGTCCCAATTCTTCCCATTCCCATTGAAACTTTTCAAATCCCTCTCAAAATTGTTGAAATTCTGTTGAAGCTTTTAAAATTCTCTCTAGAATTTTCAAAATCCATGTCCACATGTTTACAATTTCACGTCAAAAAATGGCTAAAATTCCAGTTGAAATTTTTTCAAAGTCCCTTAAAAATTTTCCAATTTTTGTCCCAATTCTTCCCATTCCCATTGAAACTTTTCAAATCCCTCTCAAAATTGTTGAAATTCTGTTAAAGCTTTTAAAATTCTCTCTAGAATTTTCAAAATCCATGGCCACATGTTTACAATTTCACGTCAAAAAATGGCTAAAATTCCAGTTGAAATTTTTTCAAAGTCCCTTAAAAATTTTCCAATTTTTGTCCCAATTCTTCCCATTCCCATTGAAACTTTTCAAATCCCTCTCAAAATTGTAGAAATTCTGTTGAAGCTTTTAAAATTCTCTCTAGAATTTTCAAAATCCATGTCCACATGTTTACAATTTCACGTCAAAAAATGGCTAAAATTCCAGCTGAAATTTTTTCAGTCCCTTAAAAATTTTCCAATTTTTGTCCCAATTCTTCCCATTCCCATTGAAACTTTTCAAATCCCTCTCAAAATTGTTGAAATTCTGTTGAAGCTTTTAAAATTCTCTCTAGAATTTTCAAAATCCATGTCCACATGTTTACAATTTCACGTCAAAAAATGGCTAAAATTCCAGTTGAAATTTTTTCAAAGTCCCTTAAAAATTTTCCAATTTTTGTCCCAATTCTTCCCATTCCCATTGAAACTTTTCAAATCCCTCTCAAAATTGTTGAAATTCTGTTAAAGCTTTTAAAATTCTCTCTAGAATTTTCAAAATCCATGGCCACATGTTTACAATTTCACGTCAAAAAATGGCTAAAATTCCAGCTGAAATTTTTTCAAAGTCCCTTAAAAGTTTTCCAATTTTTGTCCCAATTCTTCCCATTCCCATTGAAACTTTTCAAATCCCTCTCAAAATTGTTGAAATTCTCTTGAAGCTTTTAAAATTCTCTCTAGAATTTTCAAAATCCATGTCCACATGTTTACAATTTCACGTCAAAAAATTGCTAAAATTCCAGTTGAAATTTTTTCAAAGTCCCTTAAAAATTTTCCAATTTTTGTCCCAATTCTTCCCATTCCCATTGAAACTTTTCAAATCCCTCTCAACATTGTTGAAATTCTCTTGAAGCTTTTAAAATTCTCTCGAGAATTTTCAAAATCCATGTCCACATATTTACAATTTCACGTCAAAAATGGCTAAAATTCCAGTTGAAATTTTTTCAAAGTCCCTTCAAAATTTTCCAATTTTTGTCCCAATTCTTCCCATTCCCATTGAAACTTTTCAAATCCCTCTCAAAATTGTTGAAATTCTCTTGAAGCTTTTAAAATTCTCTCGAGAATTTTCAAAATCCATGGGCACATGTTTACAATTTCACGTCAAAAAATGGCTAAAATTCCAGTTGAAATTTTTTCAAAGTCCCTTAAAAATTTTCCAATTTTTGTCCCAATTCTTCCCATTCCCATTGAAACTTTTCAAATCCCTCTCAAAATTGTGGAAATTCTGTTGAAGCTTTTAAAATTCTCTCTAGAATTTTCAAAATCCATGTCCACATGTTTACAATTTCACGTCAAAAAATGGCTAAAATTCCAGTTGAAATTTTTTCAAAGTCCCTTAAAAATTTTCCAATTTTTGTCCCAATTCTTCCCATTCCCATTGAAACTTTTCAAATCCCTCTCAAAATTGTTGAAATTCTGTTAAAGCTTTTAAAATTCTCTCTAGAATTTTCAAAATCCATGGCCACATGTTTACAATTTCACGTCAAAAAATGGCTAAAATTCCAGTTGAAATTTTTTCAAAGTCCCTTAAAAGTTTTCCAATTTTTGTCCCAATTCTTCCCATTCCCATTGAAACTTTTCAAATCCCTCTCAAAATTGTTGAAATTCTGTTAAAGCTTTTAAAATTCTCTCTAGAATTTTCAAAATCCATGGCCACATGTTTACAATTTCACGTCAAAAAATGGCTAAAATTCCAGTTGAAATTTTTTCAAAGTCCCTTAAAAATTTTCCAATTTTTGTCCCAATTCTTCCCATTCCCATTGAAACTTTTCAAATCCCTCTCAAAATTGTTGAAATTTTCTTGAAGCTTTTAAAATTCTCTCTAGAATTTTCAAAATCCATGTCCACATGTTTACAATTTCACGTCAAAAAATGGCTAAAATTCCAGTTGAAATTTTTTCAAAGTCCCTTAAAAATTCTCCAATTTTTGTCCCAATTCTTCCCATTCCCATTGAAACTTTTCAAATCCCTCTCAACATTGTTGAAATTCTCTTGAAGCTTTTAAAATTCTCTCGAGAATTTTCAAAATCCATGTCCACATATTTACAATTTCACGTCAAAAATGGCTAAAATTCCAGTTGAAATTTTTTCAAAGTCCCTTAAAAATTTTCCAATTTTTGTCCCAATTCTTCCCATTCCCATTGAAACTTTTCAAATCCCTCTCAAAATTGTTGAAATTCTCTTGAAGCTTTTAAAATTCTCTCGAGAATTTTCAAAATCCATGGGCACATGTTTACAATTTCACGTCAAAAAATGGCTAAAATTCCAGTTGAAATTTTTTCAAAGTCCCTTAAAAATTTTCCAATTTTTGTCCCAATTCTTCCCATTCCCATTGAAACTTTTCAAATCCCTCTCAAAATTGTGGAAATTCTGTTGAAGCTTTTAAAATTCTCTCTAGAATTTTCAAAATCCATGTCCACATGTTTACAATTTCACGTCAAAAAATGGCTAAAATTCCAGTTGAAATTTTTTCAAAGTCCCTTAAAAATTTTCCAATTTTTGTCCCAATTCTTCCCATTCCCATTGAAACTTTTCAAATCCCTCTCAAAATTGTTGAAATTCTGTTAAAGCTTTTAAAATTCTCTCTAGAATTTTCAAAATCCATGGCCACATGTTTACAATTTCACGTCAAAAAATGGCTAAAATTCCAGTTGAAATTTTTTCAAAGTCCCTTAAAAGTTTTCCAATTTTTGTCCCAATTCTTCCCATTCCCATTGAAACTTTTCAAATCCCTCTCAAAATTGTTGAAATTCTGTTAAAGCTTTTAAAATTCTCTCTAGAATTTTCAAAATCCATGGCCACATGTTTACAATTTCACGTCAAAAAATGGCTAAAATTCCAGTTGAAATTTTTTCAAAGTCCCTTAAAAATTTTCCAATTTTTGTCCCAATTCTTCCCATTCCCATTGAAACTTTTCAAATCCCTCTCAAAATTGTTGAAATTTTCTTGAAGCTTTTAAAATTCTCTCTAGAATTTTCAAAATCCATGTCCACATGTTTACAATTTCACGTCAAAAAATGGCTAAAATTCCAGTTGAAATTTTTTCAAAGTCCCTTAAAAATTCTCCAATTTTTGTCCCAATTCTTCCCATTCCCATTGAAACTTTTCAAATCCCTCTCAAAATTGTTGAAATTCTGTTGAAGCTTTTAAAATTCTCTCTAGAATTTTCAAAATCCATGGCCACATGTTTACAATTTCACGTCAAAAAATGGCTAAAATTCCAGTTGAAATTTTTTCAAAGTCCCTTAAAAATTTTCCAATTTTTGTCCCAATTCTTCCCATTCCCATTGAAACTTTTCAAATCCCTCTCAAAATTGTAGAAATTCTGTTGAAGCTTTTAAAATTCTCTCTAGAATTTTCAAAATCCATGGCCACATGTTTACAATTTCACGTCAAAAAATGGCTAAAATTCCAGTTGAAATTTTTTCAAAGTCCCTTAAAAATTTTCCAATTTTTGTCCCAATTCTTCCCATTCCCATTGAAACTTTTCAAATCCCTCTCAAAATTGTTGAAATTCTGTTAAAGGCTTTTAAAATTCTCTCTAGAATTTTCAAAATCCATGTCCACATGTTTACAATTTCACGTCAAAAAATGGCTAAAATTCCAGTTGAAATTTTTTCAAAGTCCCTTAAAAGTTTTCCAATTTTTGTCCCAATTCTTCCCATTCCCATTGAAACTTTTCAAATCCCTCTCAAAATTGTTGAAATTCTGTTAAAGCTTTTAAAATTCTCTCTAGAATTTTCAAAATCCATGGCCACATGTTTACAATTTCACGTCAAAAAATGGCTAAAATTCCAGTTGAAATTTTTTCAAAGTCCCTTAAAAATTTTCCAATTTTTGTCCCAATTCTTCCCATTCCCATTGAAACTTTTCAAATCCCTCTCAAAATTGTTGAAATTCTCTTGAAGCTTTTAAAATTCTCTCTAGAATTTTCAAAATCCATGTCCACATGTTTACAATTTCACGTCAAAAAATTGCTAAAATTCCAGTTGAAATTTTTTCAAAGTCCCTTAAAAATTTTCCAATTTTTGTCCCAATTCTTCCCATTCCCATTGAAACTTTTCAAATCCCTCTCAAAATTGTTGAAATTCTGTTGAAGCTTTTAAATTCTCTCTAGAATTTTCAAAATCCATGGGCACATGTTTACAATTTCACGTCAAAAAATGGCTAAAATTCCAGTTGAAATTTTTTCAAAGTCCCTTAAAAATTTTCCAATTTTTGTCCCAATTCTTCCCATTCCCATTGAAACTTTTCAAATCCCTCTCAAAATTGTTGAAATTCTGTTGAGGCTTTTAAAATTCTCTCTAGAATTTTCAAAATCCATGGGCACATGTTTACAATTTCACGTCAAAAAATTGCTAAAATTCCAGTTGAAATTTTTTCAAAGTCCCTTAAAAATTTTCCAATTTTTGTCCCAATTTTTCCCATTCCCATTGAAACTTTTCAAATCCCTCTCAAAATTGTAGAAATTCTGTTGAAGCTTTTAAAATTCTCTCTAGAAATTTCAAAATCCATGGCCACATGTTTACAATTTCACGTCAAAAAATGGCTAAAATTCCAGTTGAAATTTTTTCAAAGTCCCTTAAAAATTTTCCAATTTTTGTCCCAATTCTTCCCATTCCCATTGAAACTTTTCAAATCCCTCTCAAAATTGTTGAAATTCTGTTAAAGCTTTTAAAATTCTCTCTAGAATTTTCAAAATCCATGTCCACATGTTTACAATTTCACGTCAAAAAAATGGCTAAAATTCCAGTTGAAATTTTTCAAAGTCCCTTAAAAATTTTCCAATTTTTGTCCCAATTCTTCCCATTCCCATTGAAACTTTTCAAATCCCTCTCAAAAGTGTTGAAATTCTGTTGAAGCTTTTAAAATTCTCTCTAGAATTTTCAAAATCCATGTCCACATGTTTACAATTTCACGTCAAAAAATGGCTAAAATTCCAGTTGAAATTTTTTCAAAGTCCCTTAAAAATTTTCCAATTTTTGTCCCAATTCTTCCCATTCCCATTGAAACTTTTCAAATCCCTCTCAAAATTGTTGAAATTCTCTTGAAGCTTTTAAAATTCTCTCTAGAATTTTCAAAATCCATGTCCACATGTTTACAATTTCACTTCAAAAAATGGCTAAAATTCCAGTTGAAATTTTTTCAAAGTCCCTGAAAAATTTTCCAATTTTTGTCCCAATTCTTCCCATTCCCATTGAAACTTTTCAAATCCCTCTCAAAATTGTTGAAATTCTCTTGAAGCTTTTAAAATTCTCTCTAGAATTTTCAAAATCCATGTCCACATGTTTACAATTTCACGTCAAAAATTGCTAAAATTCCAGTTGAAATTTTTTCAAAGTCCCTTAAAAATTTTCCAATTTTTGTCCCAATTCTTCCCATTCCCATTGAAACTTTTCAAATCCCTCTCAAAATTGTTGAAATTCTCTTGAAGCTTTTAAAATTCTCTCTAGAATTTTCAAAATCCATGTCCACATGTTTACAATTTCACGTCAAAAAATGGCTAAAATTCCAGTTGAAATTTTTCAAAGTCCCTTAAAAATTTTCCAATTTTTGTCCCAATTCTTCCCATTCCCATTGAAACTTTTCAAATCCCTCTCAAAATTGTTGAAATTCTGTTGAAGCTTTTAAAATTCTCTCTAGAATTTTCAAAATCCATGGGCACATGTATACAATTTCACGTCAAAAAATTGCTAAAATTCCAGTTGAAATTTTTTCAAAGTCCCTTAAAAATTTTCCAATTTTTGTCCCAATTCTTCCCATTCCCATTGAAACTTTTCAAATCCCTCTCAAAATTGTAGAAATTCTGTTGAAGCTTTTAAAATTCTCTCTAGAATTTTCAAAATCCATGGCCACATGTTTACAATTTCACGTCAAAAAATGGCTAAAATTCCAGTTGAAATTTTTTCAAAGTCCCTTAAAAATTTTCCAATTTTTGTCCCAATTCTTCCCATTCCCATTGAAACTTTTCAAATCCCTCTCAAAATTGTTGAAATTCTCTTGAAGCTTTTAAAATTCTCTCTAGAATTTTCAAAATCCATGGCCACATGTTTACAATTTCACGTCAAAAAATGGCTAAAATTCCAGTTGAAATTTTTTCAAGGTCCCTTAAAAATTTTCCAATTTTTGTCCCAATTCTTCCCATTCCCATTGAAACTTTTCAAATCCCTCTCAAAATTGTTGAAATTCTGTTAAAGCTTTTAAAATTCTCTCTAGAATTTTCAAAATCCATGGCCACATGTTTACAATTTCACGTCAAAAAATGGCTAAAATTCCAGTTGAAATTTTTTCAAAGTCCCTTTAAAATTTTCCAATTTTTGTCCCAATTCTTCCCATTCCCATTGAAACTTTTCAAATCCCTCTCAAAATTGTTGAAATTCTGTTAAAGCTTTTAAAATTCTCTCTAGAATTTTCAAAATCCATGGCCACATGTTTACAATTTCACGTAAAAAAATGGCTAAAATTCCAGCTGAAATTTTTTCAAAGTCCCTTAAAAATTTTCCAATTTTTGTCCCAATTCTTCCCATTCCCATTGAAACTTTTCAAATCCCTCTCAAAATTGTAGAAATTCTGTTGAAGCTTTTAAAATTCTCTCTAGAATTTTCAAAATCCATGGCCACATGTTTACAATTTCACGTCAAAAAATGGCTAAAATTCCAGTTGAAATTTTTTCCAAGTCCCTTAAAAATTTTCCAATTTTTGTCCCAATTCTTCCCATTCCCATTGAAACTTTTCAAATCCCTCTCAAAATTGTTGAAATTCTGTTGAAGCTTTTAAAATTCTCTCTAGAATTTTCAAAATCCATGGCCACATATTTACAATTTCACGTCAAAAAATGGCTAAAATTCCAGTTGAAATTTTTTCAAAGTCCCTTAAAAATTTTCCAATTTTTGTCCCAATTCTTCCCATTCCCATTGAAACTTTTCAAATTCCTCTCAAAATTGTTGAAATTCTCTTGAAGCTTTTAAAATTCTCTCTAGAATTTTCAAAATCCATGGCCACATGTTTACAATTTCACGTCAAAAAATTGCTAAAATTCCAGTTGAAATTTTTTCAAAGTCCCTTAAAAATTTTCCAATTTTTGTCCCAATTCTTCCCATTCCCATTGAAACTTTTCAAATCCCTCTCAAAATTGTTGAAATTCTGTTGAAGCTTTTAAAATTCTCTCTAGAATTTTCAAAATCCATGGCCACATGTTTACAATTTCACGTCAAAAAATTGCTAAAATTCCAGTTGAAATTTTTTCAAAGTCCCTTAAAAATTTTCCAATTTTTGTCCCAATTCTTCCCATTCCCATTGAAACTTTTCAAATCCCTCTCAAAATTGTTGAAATTCTCTTGAAGCTTTTAAAATTCTCTCTAGAATTTTCAAAATCCATGGCCACATGTTTACAATTTCACGTCAAAAAATGGCTAAAATTCCAGTTGAAATTTTTTCAAAGTCCCTTTAAAATTTTCCAATTTTTGTCCCAATTCTTCCCATTCCCATTGAAACTTTTCAAATCCCTCTCAAAATTGTTGAAATTCTGTTAAAGCTTTTAAAATTCTCTCTAGAATTTTCAAAATCCATGTCCACATGTTTACAATTTCACGTAAAAAAATTGCTAAAATTCCAGCTGAAATTTTTTCAAAGTCCCTTAAAAATTTTCCAATTTTTGTCCCAATTCTTCCCATTCCCATTGAAACTTTTCAAATCCCTCTCAAAATTGTTGAAATTCTGTTAAAGCTTTTAAAATTCTCTCTAGAATTTTCAAAATCCATGGCCACATGTTTACAATTTCACGTCAAAAAATGGCTAAAATTCCAGTTGAAATTTTTTCCAAGTCCCTTAAAAATTTTCCAATTTTTGTCCCAATTCTTCCCATTCCCATTGAAACTTTTCAAATCCCTCTCAAAATTGTTGAAATTCTGTTGAAGCTTTTAAAATTCTCTCTAGAATTTTCAAAATCCATGGCCACATGTTTACAATTTCACGTCAAAAAATGGCTAAAATTCCAGTTGAAATTTTTTCAAAGTCCCTTAAAAATTTTCCAATTTTTGTCCCAATTCTTCCCATTCCCATTGAAACTTTTCAAATTCCTCTCAAAATTGTTGAAATTCTCTTGAAGCTTTTAAAATTCTCTCTAGAATTTTCAAAATCCATGGCCACATGTTTACAATTTCACGTCAAAAAATGGCTAAAATTCCAGTTGAAATTTTTTCAAAGTCCCTTAAAAATTTTCCAATTTTTGTCCCAATTCTTCCCATTCCCATTGAAACTTTTCAAATCCCTCTCAAAATTGTTGAAATTCTGTTGAAGCTTTTAAAATTCTCTCTAGAATTTTCAAAATCCATGGCCACATGTTTACAATTTCACGTCAAAAAATTGCTAAAATTCCAGTTGAAATTTTTTCAAAGTCCCTTAAAAATTTTCCAATTTTTGTCCCAATTCTTCCCATTCCCATTGAAACTTTTCAAATCCCTCTCAAAATTGTTGAAATTCTCTTGAAGCTTTTAAAATTCTCTCTAGAATTTTCAAAATCCATGGCCACATGTTTACAATTTCACGTCAAAAAATGGCTAAAATTCCAGTTGAAATTTTTTCAAGGTCCCTTAAAAATTTTCCAATTTTTGTCCCAATTCTTCCCATTCCCATTGAAACTTTTCAAATCCCTCTCAAAATTGTTGAAATTCTGTTAAAGCTTTTAAAATTCTCTCTAGAATTTTCAAAATCCATGGCCACATGTTTACAATTTCACGTCAAAAAATGGCTAAAATTCCAGTTGAAATTTTTTCAAAGTCCCTTTAAAATTTTCCAATTTTTGTCCCAATTCTTCCCATTCCCATTGAAACTTTTCAAATCCCTCTCAAAATTGTTGAAATTCTGTTAAAGCTTTTAAAATTCTCTCTAGAATTTTCAAAATCCATGGCCACATGTTTACAATTTCACGTAAAAAAATGGCTAAAATTCCAGTTGAAATTTTTTCAAAGTCCCTTAAAAATTTTCCAATTTTTGTCCCAATTCTTCCCATTCCCATTGAAACTTTTCAAATCCCTCTCAAAATTGTAGAAATTCTGTTGAAGCTTTTAAAATTCTCTCTAGAATTTTCAAAATCCATGGCCACATGTTTACAATTTCACGTCAAAAAATGGCTAAAATTCCAGTTGAAATTTTTTCAAAGTCCCTTAAAAATTTTCCAATTTTTGTCCCAATTCTTCCCATTCCCATTGAAACTTTTCAAATCCCTCTCAAAATTGTTGAAATTCTGTTGAAGCTTTTAAAATTCTCTCTAGAATTTTCAAAATCCATGGCCACATATTTACAATTTCACGTCAAAAAATGGCTAAAATTCCAGTTGAAATTTTTTCAAAGTCCCTTAAAAATTTTCCAATTTTTGTCCCAATTCTTCCCATTCCCATTGAAACTTTTCAAATTCCTCTCAAAATTGTTGAAATTCTCTTGAAGCTTTTAAAATTCTCTCTAGAATTTTCAAAATCCATGGCCACATGTTTACAATTTCACGTCAAAAAATTGCTAAAATTCCAGTTGAAATTTTTTCAAAGTCCCTTAAAAATTTTCCAATTTTTGTCCCAATTCTTCCCATTCCCATTGAAACTTTTCAAATCCCTCTCAAAATTGTTGAAATTCTGTTGAAGCTTTTAAAATTCTCTCTAGAATTTTCAAAATCCATGGCCACATGTTTACAATTTCACGTCAAAAAATTGCTAAAATTCCAGTTGAAATTTTTTCAAAGTCCCTTAAAAATTTTCCAATTTTTGTCCCAATTCTTCCCATTCCCATTGAAACTTTTCAAATCCCTCTCAAAATTGTTGAAATTCTCTTGAAGCTTTTAAAATTCTCTCTAGAATTTTCAAAATCCATGGCCACATGTTTACAATTTCACGTCAAAAAATGGCTAAAATTCCAGTTGAAATTTTTTCAAAGTCCCTTTAAAATTTTCCAATTTTTGTCCCAATTCTTCCCATTCCCATTGAAACTTTTCAAATCCCTCTCAAAATTGTTGAAATTCTGTTAAAGCTTTTAAAATTCTCTCTAGAATTTTCAAAATCCATGTCCACATGTTTACAATTTCACGTAAAAAAATTGCTAAAATTCCAGCTGAAATTTTTTCAAAGTCCCTTAAAAATTTTCCAATTTTTGTCCCAATTCTTCCCATTCCCATTGAAACTTTTCAAATCCCTCTCAAAATTGTTGAAATTCTGTTGAAGCTTTTAAAATTCTCTCTAGAATTTTCAAAATCCATGGCCACATGTTTACAATTTCACGTCAAAAAATGGCTAAAATTCCAGTTGAAATTTTTTCCAAGTCCCTTAAAAATTTTCCAATTTTTGTCCCAATTCTTCCCATTCCCATTGAAACTTTTCAAATCCCTCTCAAAATTGTTGAAATTCTGTTGAAGCTTTTAAAATTCTCTCTAGAATTTTCAAAATCCATGGCCACATGTTTACAATTTCACGTCAAAAAATGGCTAAAATTCCAGTTGAAATTTTTTCAAAGTCCCTTAAAAATTTTCCAATTTTTGTCCCAATTCTTCCCATTCCCATTGAAACTTTTCAAATTCCTCTCAAAATTGTTGAAATTCTCTTGAAGCTTTTAAAATTCTCTCTAGAATTTTCAAAATCCATGGCCACATGTTTACAATTTCACGTCAAAAAATTGCTAAAATTCCAGTTGAAATTTTTTCAAAGTTCCTTAAAAATTTTCCAATTTTTGTCCCAATTCTTCCCATTCCCATTGAAACTTTTCAAATCCCTCTCAAAATTGTTGAAATTCTGTTGAAGCTTTTAAAATTCTCTCTAGAATTTTCAAAATCCATGGCCACATGTTTACAATTTCACGTCAAAAAATTGCTAAAATTCCAGTTGAAATTTTTTCAAAGTCCCTTAAAAATTTTCCAATTTTTGTCCCAATTCTTCCCATTCCCATTGAAACTTTTCAAATCCCTCTCAAAATTGTTGAAATTCTGTTGAAGCTTTTAAAATTCTCTCTAGAATTTTCAAAATCCATGGCCACATGTTTACAATTTCACGTCAAAAAATGGCTAAAATTCCAGTTGAAATTTTTTCAAAGTCCCTTAAAAATTTTCCAATTTTTGTCCCAATTCTTCCCATTCCCATTGAAACTTTTCAAATCCCTCTCAAAATTGTTGAAATTCTCTTGAAGCTTTTAAAATTCTCTCTAGAATTTTCAAAATCCATGGCCACATGTTTACAATTTCACGTCAAAAAATGGCTAAAATTCCAGTTGAAATTTTTTCAAAGTCCCTTAAAAATTTTCCAATTTTTGTCCCAATTCTTCCCATTCCCATTGAAACTTTTCAAATCCCTCTCAAAATTGTTGAAATTCTGTTAAAGCTTTTAAAATTCTCTCTAGAATTTTCAAAATCCATGGCCACATGTTTACAATTTCACGTCAAAAAATGGCTAAAATTCCAGTTGAAATTTTTTCAAAGTCCCTTAAAAATTTTCCAATTTTTGTCCCAATTCTTCCCATTCCCATTGAAACTTTTCAAATCCCTCTCAAAATTGTAGAAATTCTGTTGAAGCTTTTAAAATTCTCTCTAGAATTTTCAAAATCCATGTCCACATGTTTACAATTTCACGTCAAAAAATTGCTAAAATTCCAGTTGAAATTTTTTCAGTCCCTTAAAAATTTTCCAATTTTTGTCCCAATTCTTCCCATTCCCATTGAAACTTTTCAAATCCCTCTCAAAATTGTTGAAATTCTGTTGAAGCTTTTAAAATTCTCTCTAGAATTTTCAAAATCCATGTCCACATGTTTACAATTTCACGTCAAAAAATGGCTAAAATTCCAGTTGAAATTTTTTCAAAGTCCCTTAAAAATTTTCCAATTTTTGTCCCAATTCTTCCCATTCCCATTGAAACTTTTCAAATCCCTCTCAAAATTGTTGAAATTCTGTTAAAGCTTTTAAAATTCTCTCTAGAATTTTCAAAATCCATGGCCACATGTTTACAATTTCACGTCAAAAAATGGCTAAAATTCCAGCTGAAATTTTTTCAAAGTCCCTTAAAAGTTTTCCAATTTTTGTCCCAATTCTTCCCATTCCCATTGAAACTTTTCAAATCCCTCTCAAAATTGTTGAAATTCTCTTGAAGCTTTTAAAATTCTCTCTAGAATTTTCAAAATCCATGTCCACATGTTTACAATTTCACGTCAAAAAATTGCTAAAATTCCAGTTGAAATTTTTTCAAAGTCCCTTAAAAATTTTCCAATTTTTGTCCCAATTCTTCCCATTCCCATTGAAACTTTTCAAATCCCTCTCAACATTGTTGAAATTCTCTTGAAGCTTTTAAAATTCTCTCGAGAATTTTCAAAATCCATGTCCACATATTTACAATTTCACGTCAAAAATGGCTAAAATTCCAGTTGAAATTTTTTCAAAGTCCCTTAAAAATTTTCCAATTTTTGTCCCAATTCTTCCCATTCCCATTGAAACTTTTCAAATCCCTCTCAAAATTGTTGAAATTCTCTTGAAGCTTTTAAAATTCTCTCGAGAATTTTCAAAATCCATGGGCACATGTTTACAATTTCACGTCAAAAAATGGCTAAAATTCCAGTTGAAATTTTTTCAAAGTCCCTTAAAAATTTTCCAATTTTTGTCCCAATTCTTCCCATTCCCATTGAAACTTTTCAAATCCCTCTCAAAATTGTGGAAATTCTGTTGAAGCTTTTAAAATTCTCTCTAGAATTTTCAAAATCCATGTCCACATGTTTACAATTTCACGTCAAAAAATGGCTAAAATTCCAGTTGAAATTTTTTCAAAGTCCCTTAAAAATTTTCCAATTTTTGTCCCAATTCTTCCCATTCCCATTGAAACTTTTCAAATCCCTCTCAAAATTGTTGAAATTCTGTTAAAGCTTTTAAAATTCTCTCTAGAATTTTCAAAATCCATGGCCACATGTTTACAATTTCACGTCAAAAAATGGCTAAAATTCCAGTTGAAATTTTTTCAAAGTCCCTTAAAAGTTTTCCAATTTTTGTCCCAATTCTTCCCATTCCCATTGAAACTTTTCAAATCCCTCTCAAAATTGTTGAAATTCTGTTAAAGCTTTTAAAATTCTCTCTAGAATTTTCAAAATCCATGGCCACATGTTTACAATTTCACGTCAAAAAATGGCTAAAATTCCAGTTGAAATTTTTTCAAAGTCCCTTAAAAATTTTCCAATTTTTGTCCCAATTCTTCCCATTCCCATTGAAACTTTTCAAATCCCTCTCAAAATTGTTGAAATTTTCTTGAAGCTTTTAAAATTCTCTCTAGAATTTTCAAAATCCATGTCCACATGTTTACAATTTCACGTCAAAAAATGGCTAAAATTCCAGTTGAAATTTTTTCAAAGTCCCTTAAAAATTTCTCCAATTTTTGTCCCAATTCTTCCCATTCCCATTGAAACTTTTCAAATCCCTCTCAAAATTGTTGAAATTCTGTTGAAGCTTTTAAAATTCTCTCTAGAATTTTCAAAATCCATGGGCACATGTTTACAATTTCACGTCAAAAAATGGCTAAAATTCCAGTTGAAATTTTTTCAAAGTCCCTTAAAAATTTTCCAATTTTTGTCCCAATTCTTCCCATTCCCATTGAAACTTTTCAAATCCCTCTCAAAATTGTTGAAATTCTGTTGAAGCTTTTAAAATTCTCTCTAGAATTTTCAAAATCCATGGCCACATGTTTACAATTTCACGTCAAAAAATGGCTAAAATTCCAGTTGAAATTTTTTCAAAGTCCCTTAAAAGTTTTCCAATTTTTGTCCCAATTCTTCCCATTCCCATTAAACTTTTCAAATCCCTCTCAAAATTGTTGAAATTCTGTTAAAGCTTTTAAAATTCTCTCTAGAATTTTCAAAATCCATGGCCACATGTTTACAATTTCACGTCAAAAAATGGCTAAAATTCCAGTTGAAATTTTTTCAAAGTCCCTTAAAAGTTTTCCAATTTTTGTCCCAATTCTTCCCATTCCCATTGAAACTTTTCAAATCCCTCTCAAAATTGTTGAAATTCTGTTAAAGCTTTTAAAATTCTCTCTAGAATTTTCAAAATCCATGGCCACATGTTTACAATTTCACGTCAAAAAATGGCTAAAATTCCAGTTGAAATTTTTTCAAAGTCCCTTAAAAATTTTCCAATTTTTGTCCCAATTCTTCCCATTCCCATTGAAACTTTTCAAATCCCTCTCAAAATTGTTGAAATTCTGTTAAAGCTTTTAAAATTCTCTCTAGAATTTTCAAAATCCATGGCCACATGTTTACAATTTCACGTCAAAAAATGGCTAAAATTCCAGTTGAAATTTTTTCAAAGTCCCTTAAAAATTTTCCAATTTTTGTCCCAATTCTTCCCATTCCCATTGAAACTTTTCAAATCCCTCTCAAAATTGTAGAAATTCTCTTGAAGCTTTTAAAATTCTCTCTAGAATTTTCAAAATCCATGTCCACATGTTTACAATTTCACGTCAAAAAATGGCTAAAATTCCAGTTGAAATTTTTTCAAAGTCCCTTAAAAATTTTCCAATTTTTGTCCCAATTCTTCCCATTCCCATTGAAACTTTTCAAAATCCTCTCAAAATTGTTGAAATTCTGTTGAAGCTTTTAAAATTCTCTCTAGAATTTTCAAAATCCATGGCCACATGTTTACAATTTCACGTCAAAAAATGGCTAAAATTCCAGTTGAAATTTTTTCAAAGTCCCTTAAAAATTTTCCAATTTTTGTCCCAATTCTTCCCATTCCCATTGAAACTTTTCAAATCCCTCTCAAAATTGTTGAAATTCTCTTGAAGCTTTTAAAATTCTCTCTAGAATTTTCAAAATCCATGTCCACATGTTTACAATTTCACGTCAAAAAATGGCTAAAATTCCAGTTGAAATTTTTTCAAAGTCCCTTAAAAGTTTTCCAATTTTTGTCCCAATTCTTCCCATTCCCATTGAAACTTTTCAAATCCCTCTCAAAATTGTTGAAATTCTGTTAAAGCTTTTAAAATTCTCTCTAGAATTTTCAAAACCCATGGCCACATGTTTACAATTTCACGTCAAAAAATGGCTAAAATTCCAGTTGAAATTTTTTCAAAGTCCCTTAAAAATTTTCCAATTTTTGTCCCAATTCTTCCCATTCCCATTGAAACTTTTCAAATCCCTCTCAAAATTGTAGAAATTCTGTTGAAGCTTTTAAAATTCTCTCTAGAATTTTCAAAATCCATGTCCACATGTTTACAATTTCACGTAAAAAAATTGCTAAAATTCCAGCTGAAATTTTTTCAAAGTCCCTTAAAAAATTTCCAATTTTTGTCCCAATTCTTCCCATTCCCATTGAAACTTTTCAAATCCCTCTCAAAATTGTAGAAATTCTGTTGAAGCTTTTAAAATTCTCTCTAGAATTTTCAAAATCCATGTCCACATGTTTACAATTTCACGTCAAAAAATGGCTAAAATTCCAGTTGAAATTTTTTCAAAGTCCCTTAAAAATGTTCCAATTTTTGTCCCAATTCTTCCCATTCCCATTGAAACTTTTCAAATCCCTCTCAAAATTGTTGAAATTCTGTTAAAGCTTTTAAAATTCTCTCTAGAATTTTCAAAATCCATGGCCACATGTTTACAATTTCACGTCAAAAAATGGCTAAAATTCCAGTTGAAATTTTTTCAAAGTCCCTTAAAAATTTTCCAATTTTTGTCCCAATTCTTCCCATTCCCATTGAAACTTTTCAAATCCCTCTCAAAATTGTTGAAATTCTCTTGAAGCTTTTAAAATTCTCTCTAGAATTTTCAAAATCCATGTCCACATGTTTACAATTTCACGTCAAAAAATTGCTAAAATTCCAGTTGAAATTTTTTCAAAGTCCCTTAAAAATTTTCCAATTTTTGTCCCAATTCTTCCCATTCCCATTGAAACTTTTCAAATCCCTCTCAAAATTGTTGAAATTCTGTTGAAGCTTTTAAAATTCTCTCTAGAATTTTCAAAATCCATGTCCACATGTTTACAATTTCACATAAAAAAATGGCTAAAATTCCAGTTGAAATTTTTTCAAAGTCCCTTAAAAATTTTCCAATTTTTGTCCCAATTCTTCCCATTCCCATTGAAACTTTTCAAATCCCTCTCAAAATTGTTGAAATTCTGTTGAGGCTTTTAAAATTCTCTCTAGAATTTTCAAAATCCATGGGCACATGTTTACAATTTCACGTCAAAAAATTGCTAAAATTCCAGTTGAAATTTTTTCAAAGTCCCTTAAAAATTTTCCAATTTTTGTCCCAATTTTTCCCATTCCCATTGAAACTTTTCAAATCCCTCTCAAAATTGTAGAAATTCTGTTGAAGCTTTTAAAATTCTCTCTAGAAATTTCAAAATCCATGGCCACATGTTTACAATTTCACGTCAAAAAATGGCTAAAATTCCAGTTGAAATTTTTTCAAAGTCCCTTAAAAATTTTCCAATTTTTGTCCCAATTCTTCCCATTCCCATTGAAACTTTTCAAATCCCTCTCAAAATTGTTGAAATTCTGTTAAAGCTTTTAAAATTCTCTCTAGAATTTTCAAAATCCATGGCCACATGTTTACAATTTCACGTCAAAAAATGGCTAAAATTCCAGTTGAAATTTTTTCAAAGTCCCTTAAAAATTTTCCAATTTTTGTCCCAATTCTTCCCATTCCCATTGAAACTTTTCAAATCCCTCTCAAAATTGTTGAAATTCTCTTGAAGCTTTTAAAATTCTCTCTAGAATTTTCAAAATCCATGTCCACATGTTTACAATTTCACTTCAAAAAATGGCTAAAATTCCAGTTGAAATTTTTTCAAAGTCCCTGAAAAATTTTCCAATTTTTGTCCCAATTCTTCCCATTCCCATTGAAACTTTTCAAATCCCTCTCAAAATTGTTGAAATTCTCTTGAAGCTTTTAAAATTCTCTCTAGAATTTTCAAAATCCATGTCCACATGTTTACAATTTCACGTCAAAAAATGGCTAAAATTCCAGTTGAAATTTTTTCAAAGTCCCTTCAAAATTTTCCAATTTTTGTCCCAATTCTTCCCATTCCCATTGAAACTTTTCAAATCCCTCTCAAAATTGTTGAAATTCTCTTGAAGCTTTTAAAATTCTCTCTAGAATTTTCAAAATCCATGTCCACATGTTTACAATTTCACGTCAAAAAATGGCTAAAATTCCAGTTGAAATTTTTTCCAAGTCCCTTAAAAATTTTCCAATTTTTGTCCCAATTCTTCCCATTCCCATTGAAACTTTTCAAATCCCTCTCAAAATTGTTGAAATTCTGTTAAAGCTTTTAAAATTCTCTCTAGAATTTTCAAAATCCATGTCCACATGTTTACAATTTCACATAAAAAAATGGCTAAAATTCCAGTTGAAATTTTTTCAAAGTCCCTTAAAAATTTTCCAATTTTTGTCCCAATTCTTCCCATTCCCATTGAAACTTTTCAAATCCCTCTCAAAATTGTTGAAATTCTCTTGAAGCTTTTAAAATTCTCTCTAGAATTTTCAAAATCCATGTCCACATGTTTACAATTTCACGTCAAAAAATGGCTAAAATTCCAGTTGAAATTTTTTCAAAGTCCCTTAAAAATTTTCCAATTTTTGTCCCAATTCTTCCCATTCCCATTGAAACTTTTCAAATCCCTCTCAAAATTGTTGAAATTCTGTTGAAGCTTTTAAAATTCTCTCTAGAATTTTCAAAATCCATGTCCACATGTTTACAATTTCACGTCAAAAAATGGCTAAAATTCCAGTTGAAATTTTTTCAAAGTCCCTTAAAAATTTTCCAATTTTTGTCCCAATTCTTCCCATTCCCATTGAAACTTTTCAAATCCCTCTCAAAATTGTTGAAATTCTCGTTGAAGCTTTTAAAATTCTCTCTAGAATTTTCAAAATCCATGGCCACATGTTTACAATTTCACGTCAAAAAATGGCTAAAATTCCAGTTGAAATTTTTTCAAAGTCCCTTAAAAATTTTCCAATTTTTGTCCCAATTCTTCCCATTCCCATTGAAACTTTTCAAATCCCTCTCAAAATTGTTGAAATTCTCTTGAAGCTTTTAAAATTCTCTCTAGAATTTTCAAAATCCTGGCCACATGTTTACAATTTCACGTCAAAAAATGGCTAAAATTCCAGTTGAAATTTTTTCAAAGTCCCTTAAAAATTTTCCAATTTTTGTCCCAATTCTTCCCATTCCCATTGAAACTTTTCAAATCCCTCTCAAAATTGTTGAAATTCTGTTAAAGCTTTTAAAATTCTCTCTAGAATTTTCAAAATCCATGGCCACATGTTTACAATTTCACGTCAAAAAATGGCTAAAATTCCAGTTGAAATTTTTTCAAAGTCCCTTAAAAATTTTCCAATTTTTGTCCCAATTCTTCCCATTCCCATTGAAACTTTTCAAATCCCTCTCAAAATTGTTGAAATTCTCTTGAAGCTTTTAAAATTCTCTCTAGAATTTTCAAAATCCATGTCCACATGTTTACAATTTCACTTCAAAAAATGGCTAAAATTCCAGTTGAAATTTTTTCAAAGTCCCTGAAAAATTTTCCAATTTTTGTCCCAATTCTTCCCATTCCCATTGAAACTTTTCAAATCCCTCTCAAAATTGTTGAAATTCTCTTGAAGCTTTTAAAATTCTCTCTAGAATTTTCAAAATCCATGTCCACATGTTTACAATTTCACGTCAAAAAATGGCTAAAATTCCAGTTGAAATTTTTTCAAAGTCCCTTCAAAATTTTCCAATTTTTGTCCCAATTCTTCCCATTCCCATTGAAACTTTTCAAATCCCTCTCAAAATTGTTGAAATTCTCTTGAAGCTTTTAAAATTCTCTCTAGAATTTTCAAAATCCATGTCCACATGTTTACAATTTCACGTCAAAAAATGGCTAAAATTCCAGTTGAAATTTTTTCCAAGTCCCTTAAAAATTTTCCAATTTTTGTCCCAATTCTTCCCATTCCCATTGAAACTTTTCAAATCCCTCTCAAAATTGTTGAAATTCTCTTGAAGCTTTTAAAATTCTCTCTAGAATTTTCAAAATCCATGTCCACATGTTTACAATTTCACATAAAAAAATGGCTAAAATTCCAGTTGAAATTTTTTCAAAGTCCCTTAAAAATTTTCCAATTTTTGTCCCAATTCTTCCCATTCCCATTGAAACTTTTCAAATCCCTCTCAAAATTGTTGAAATTCTCTTGAAGCTTTTAAAATTCTCTCTAGAATTTTCAAAATCCATGTCCACATGTTTACAATTTCACGTCAAAAAATGGCTAAAATTCCAGTTGAAATTTTTTCAAAGTCCCTTCAAAATTTTCCAATTTTTGTCCCAATTCTTCCCATTCCCATGGAAACTTTTCAAATCCCTCTCAAAATTGTAGAAATTCTGTTGAAGCTTTTAAAATTCTCTCTAGAATTTTCAAAATCCATGGCCACATGTTTACAATTTCACGTAAAAAAATGGCTAAAATTCCAGTTGAAATTTTTTCAAAGTCCCTTAAAAATTTTCCAATTTTTGTCCCAATTCTTCCCATTCCCATTGAAACTTTTCAAATCCCTCTCAAAATTGTAGAAATTCTGTTGAAGCTTTTAAAATTCTCTCTAGAATTTTCAAAATCCATGGCCACATGTTTACAATTTCACGTCAAAAAATGGCTAAAATTCCAGTTGAAATTTTTTCAAAGTCCCTTAAAAATTTTCCAATTTTTGTCCCAATTCTTCCCATTCCCATTGAAACTTTTCAAATCCCTCTCAAAATTGTTGAAATTCTCTTGAAGCTTTTAAAATTCTCTCTAGAATTTTCAAAATCCATGTCCACATGTTTACAATTTCACATAAAAAAATGGCTAAAATTCCAGTTGAAATTTTTTCAAAGTCCCTTCAAAATTTTCCAATTTTTGTCCCAATTCTTCCCATTCCCATTGAAACTTTTCAAATCCCTCTCAAAATTGTAGAAATTCTGTTGAAGCTTTTAAAATTCTCTCTAGAATTTTCAAAATCCATGGCCACATGTTTACAATTTCACGTCAAAAAATGGCTAAAATTCCAGTTGAATTTTTTTCAAAGTCCCTTAAAAATTTTCCAATTTTTGTCCCAATTCTTCCCATTCCCATTGAAACTTTTCAAATCCCTCTCAAAATTGTTGAAATTCTCTTGAAGCTTTTAAAATTCTCTCTAGAATTTTCAAAATCCATGGCCACATGTTTACAATTTCACGTCAAAAAATGGCTAAAATTCCAGTTGAAATTTTTTCAAAGTCCCTTAAAAATTTTCCAATTTTTGTCCCAATTCTTCCCATTCCCATTGAAACTTTTCAAATCCCTCTCAAAATTGTTGAAATTCTCTTGAAGCTTTTAAAATTCTCTCTAGAATTTTCAAAATCCATGGCCACATGTTTACAATTTCACGTCAAAAAATGGCTAAAATTCCAGTTGAAATTTTTTCAAAGTCCCTTAAAAATTTTCCAATTTTTGTCCCAATTCTTCCCATTCCCATTGAAACTTTTCAAATCCCTCTCAAAATTGTTGAAATTCTCTTGAAGCTTTTAAAATTCTCTCTAGAATTTTCAAAATCCATGGCCACATGTTTACAATTTCACATAAAAAAATGGCTAAAATTCCAGTTGAAATTTTTTCAAAGTCCCTTAAAAATTTTCCAATTTTTGTCCCAATTCTTCCCATTCCCATTGAAACTTTTCAAATCCCTCTCAAAATTGTAGAAATTCTGTTGAAGCTTTTAAAATTCTCTCTAGAATTTTCAAAATCCATGTCCACATGTTTACAATTTCATGTCAAAAAATGGCTAAAATTCCAGCTGAAATTTTTTCAAAGTCCCTTAAAAATTTTCCAATTTTTGTCCCAATTCTTCCCATTCCCATTGAAACTTTTCAAATCCCTCTCAAAATTGTTGAAATTCTGTTGAAGCTTTTAAAATTCTCTCTAGAATTTTCAAAATCCATGGCCACATGTTTACAATTTCACGTCAAAAAATTGCTAAAATTCCAGTTGAAATTTTTTCAAAGTCCCTTAAAAATTTTCCAATTTTTGTCCCAATTCTTCCCATTCCCATTGAAACTTTTCAAATCCCTCTCAACATTGTTGAAATTCTCTTGAAGCTTTTAAAATTCTCTCTAGAATTTTCAAAATCCATGTCCACATATTTACAATTTCACGTCAAAAAATGGCTAAAATTCCAGTTGAAATTTTTTCAAAGTCCCTTAAAAATTTTCCAATTTTTGTCCCAATTCTTCCCATTCCCATTGAAACTTTTCAAATCCCTCTCAAAATTGTTGAAATTCTCTTGAAGCTTTTAAAATTCTCTCTAGAATTTTCAAAATCCATGGGCACATATTTACAATTTCACGTCAAAAAATTGCTAAAATTCCAGTTGAAATTTTTTCAAAGTCCCTTAAAAATTTTCCAATTTTTGTCCCAATTCTTCCCATTCCCATTGAAACTTTTCAAATCCCTCTCAAAATTGTTGAAATTCTGTTGAAGCTTTTAAAATTCTCTCTAGAATTTTCAAAATCCATGGCCACATGTTTACAATTTCACGTCAAAAAATGGCTAAAATTCCAGTTGAAATTTTTTCAAAGTCCCTTAAAAGTTTTCCAATTTTTGTCCCAATTCTTCCCATTCCCATTGAAACTTTTCAAATCCCTCTCAAAATTGTTGAAATTCTGTTAAAGCTTTTAAAATTCTCTCTAGAATTTTCAAAATCCATGGCCACATGTTTACAATTTCACGTCAAAAAATTGCTAAAATTCCAGCTGAAATTTTTCAAAGTCCCTTAAAAATTTTCCAATTTTTGTCCCAATTCTTCCCATTCCCATTGAAACTTTTCAAATCCCTCTCAAAATTGTTGAAATTCTCTTGAAGCTTTTAAAATTCTCTCTAGAATTTTCAAAATCCATGTCCACATGTTTACAATTTCACGTAAAAAAATGGCTAAAATTCCAGCTGAAATTTTTTCAAAGTCCCTTCAAAATTTTCCAATTTTTGTCCCAATTCTTCCCATTCCCGTTGAAACTTTTCAAATCCCTCTCAAAATTGTTGAAACTCTGTTGAAGCTTTTAAAATTCTCTCTAGAATTTTCAAAATCCATGTCCACATATTTACAATTTCACGTCAAAAAATGGCTAAAATTCCAGTTGAAATTTTTTCCAAGTCCCTTAAAAATTTTCCAATTTTTGTCCCAATTCTTCCCATTCCCATTGAAACTTTTCAAATCCCTCTCAAAATTGTTGAAATTCTGTTGAAGCTTTTAAAATTCTCTCTAGAATTTTCAAAATCCATGGCCACATGTTTACAATTTCACGTCAAAAAATGGCTAAAATTCCAGTTGAAATTTTTTCAAAGTCCCTTAAAAATTTTCCAATTTTTGTCCCAATTCTTCCCATTCCCATTGAAACTTTTCAAATTCCTCTCAAAATTGTTGAAATTCTGTTGAAGCTTTTAAAATTCTCTCTAGAATTTTCAAAATCCATGTCCACATGTTTACAATTTCACGTCAAAAAATTGCTAAAATTCCAGTTGAAATTTTTTCAAAGTCCCTTAAAAATTTTCCAATTTTTGTCCCAATTCTTCCCATTCCCATTGAAACTTTTCAAATCCCTCTCAAAATTGTTGAAATTCTCTTGAAGCTTTTAAAATTCGCTCTAGAATTTTCAAAATCAGTGGCCACATGTTTACAATTTCACGTCAAAAAATGGCTAAAATTCCAGTTGAAATTTTTTCAAAGTCCCTTAAAAATTCTCCAATTTTTGTCCCAATTCTTCCCATTCCCATTGAAACTTTTCAAATCCCTCTCAAAATTGTTGAAATTCTCTTGAAGCTTTTAAAATTCTCTCTAGAATTTTCAAAATCCATGGGCACATGTTTACAATTTCACGTCAAAAAATGGCTAAAATTCCAGTTGAAATTTTTTCAAAGTCCCTTAAAAATTTTCCAATTTTTGTCCCAATTCTTCCCATTCCCATTGAAACTTTTCAAATCCCTCTCAAAATTGTGGAAATTCTGTTGAAGCTTTTAAAATTCTCTCTAGAATTTTCAAAATCCATGTCCACATGTTTACAATTTCACGTCAAAAAATGGCTAAAATTCCAGTTGAAATTTTTTCAAAGTCCCTTAAAAATTTTCCAATTTTTGTCCCAATTCTTCCCATTCCCATTGAAACTTTTCAAATCCCTCTCAAAATTGTTGAAATTCTGTTAAAGCTTTTAAAATTCTCTCTAGAATTTTCAAAATCCATGGCCACATGTTTACAATTTCACGTCAAAAAATGGCTAAAATTCCAGTTGAAATTTTTTCAAAGTCCCTTAAAAGTTTTCCAATTTTTGTCCCAATTCTTCCCATTCCCATTGAAACTTTTCAAATCCCTCTCAAAATTGTTGAAATTCTGTTAAAGCTTTTAAAATTCTCTCTAGAATTTTCAAAATCCATGGCCACATGTTTACAATTTCACGTCAAAAAATGGCTAAAATTCCAGTTGAAATTTTTTCAAAGTCCCTTAAAAATTTTCCAATTTTTGTCCCAATTCTTCCCATTCCCATTGAAACTTTTCAAATCCCTCTCAAAATTGTTGAAATTCTGTTGAAGCTTTTAAAATTCTCTCTAGAATTTTCAAAATCCATGGCCACATGTTTACAATTTCACGTCAAAAAATGGCTAAAATTCCAGTTGAAATTTTTTCAAAGTCCCTTAAAAATTTTCCAATTTTTGTCCCAATTCTTCCCATTCCCATTGAAACTTTTCAAATCCCTCTCAAAATTGTTGAAATTCTCTTGAAGCTTTTAAAATTCTCTCTAGAATTTTCAAAATCCATGGGCACATGTTTACAATTTCACGTCAAAAAATGGCTAAAATTCCAGTTGAAATTTTTTCCAAGTCCCTTAAAAATTTTCCAATTTTTGTCCCAATTCTTCCCATTCCCATTGAAACTTTTCAAATCCCTCTCAAAATTGTGAAATTCTGTTGAAGCTTTTAAAATTCTCTCTAGAATTTTCAAAATCCATGGCCACATGTTTACAATTTCACGTCAAAAAATGGCTAAAATTCCAGTTGAAATTTTTTCAAAGTCCCTTAAAAATTTTCCAATTTTTGTCCCAATTCTTCCCATTCCCATTGAAACTTTTCAAATCCCTCTCAAAATTGTTGAAATTCTCTTGAAGCTTTTAAAATTCTCTCTAGAATTTTCAAAATCCATGGCCACATGTTTACAATTTCACGTCAAAAAATGGCTAAAATTCCAGTTGAAATTTTTTCAAAGTCCCTTAAAAGTTTTCCAATTTTGTCCCAATTCTTCCCATTCCCATTGAAACTTTTCAAATCCCTCTCAAAATTGTTGAAATTCTGTTAAAGCTTTTAAAATTCTCTCTAGAATTTTCAAAATCCATGGCCACATGTTTACAATTTCACGTCAAAAAATGGCTAAAATTCCAGTTGAAATTTTTTCAAAGTCCCTTAAAAATTTTCCAATTTTTGTCCCAATTCTTCCCATTCCCATTGAAACTTTTCAAATCCCTCTCAGAATTGTTGAAATTTTCTTGAAGCTTTTAAAATTCTCTCTAGAATTTTCAAAATCCATGTCCACATGTTTACAATTTCACGTCAAAAAATGGCTAAAATTCCAGTTGAAATTTTTTCAAAGTCCCTTAAAAATTTTCCAATTTTTGTCCCAATTCTTCCCATTCCCATTGAAACTTTTCAAATCCCTCTCAAAATTGTAGAAATTCTGTTGAAGCTTTTAAAATTCTCTCTAGAATTTTCAAAATCCATGTCCACATGTTTACAATTTCACGTCAAAAAATGGCTAAAATTCCAGTTGAAATTTTTTCAAAGTCCCTTAAAAATTTTCCAATTTTTGTCCCAATTCTTCCCATTCCCATTGAAACTTTTCAAAATCCTCTCAAAATTGTTGAAATTCTGTTGAAGCTTTTAAAATTCTCTCTAGAATTTTCAAAATCCATGGCCACATGTTTACAATTTCACGTCAAAAAATGGCTAAAATTCCAGTTGAAATTTTTTCAAAGTCCCTTAAAAATTTTCCAATTTTTGTCCCAATTCTTCCCATTCCCATTGAAACTTTTCAAATCCCTCTCAAAATTGTTGAAATTCTCTTGAAGCTTTTAAAATTCTCTCTAGAATTTTCAAAATCCATGGCCACATGTTTACAATTTCACGTCAAAAAATGGCTAAAATTCCAGTTGAAATTTTTTCAAAGTCCCTTAAAAGTTTTCCAATTTTTGTCCCAATTCTTCCCATTCCCATTGAAACTTTTCAAATCCCTCTCAAAATTGTTGAAATTCTGTTAAAGCTTTTAAAATTCTCTCTAGAATTTTCAAAATCCATGGCCACATGTTTACAATTTCACGTCAAAAAATGGCTAAAATTCCAGTTGAAATTTTTTCAAAGTCCCTTAAAAATTTTCCAATTTTTGTCCCAATTCTTCCCATTCCCATTGAAACTTTTCAAATCCCTCTCAGAATTGTTGAAATTTTCTTGAAGCTTTTAAAATTCTCTCTAGAATTTTCAAAATCCATGTCCACATGTTTACAATTTCACGTCAAAAAATGGCTAAAATTCCAGTTGAAATTTTTTCAAAGTCCCTTAAAAATTTTCCAATTTTTGTCCCAATTCTTCCCATTCCCATTGAAACTTTTCAAATCCCTCTCAAAATTGTAGAAATTCTGTTGAAGCTTTTAAAATTCTCTCTAGAATTTTCAAAATCCATGTCCACATGTTTACAATTTCACGTCAAAAAATGGCTAAAATTCCAGTTGAAATTTTTTCAAAGTCCCTTAAAAATTTTCCAATTTTTGTCCCAATTCTTCCCATTCCCATTGAAACTTTTCAAAATCCTCTCAAAATTGTTGAAATTCTGTTGAAGCTTTTAAAATTCTCTCTAGAATTTTCAAAATCCATGGCCACATGTTTACAATTTCACGTCAAAAAATGGCTAAAATTCCAGTTGAAATTTTTTCAAAGTCCCTTAAAAATTTTCCAATTTTTGTCCCAATTCTTCCCATTCCCATTGAAACTTTTCAAATCCCTCTCAAAATTGTTGAAATTCTCTTGAAGCTTTTAAAATTCTCTCTAGAATTTTCAAAATCCATGTCCACATGTTTACAATTTCACGTCAAAAAATGGCTAAAATTCCAGTTGAAATTTTTTCAAAGTCCCTTAAAAGTTTTCCAATTTTTGTCCCAATTCTTCCCATTCCCATTGAAACTTTTCAAATCCCTCTCAAAATTGTTGAAATTCTGTTAAAGCTTTTAAAATTCTCTCTAGAATTTTCAAAACCCATGGCCACATGTTTACAATTTCACGTCAAAAAATGGCTAAAATTCCAGTTGAAATTTTTTCAAAGTCCCTTAAAAATTTTCCAATTTTTGTCCCAATTCTTCCCATTCCCATTGAAACTTTTCAAATCCCTCTCAAAATTGTAGAAATTCTGTTGAAGCTTTTAAAATTCTCTCTAGAATTTTCAAAATCCATGTCCACATGTTTACAATTTCACGTAAAAAAATTGCTAAAATTCCAGCTGAAATTTTTTCAAAGTCCCTTAAAAAATTTCCAATTTTTGTCCCAATTCTTCCCATTCCCATTGAAACTTTTCAAATCCCTCTCAAAATTGTAGAAATTCTGTTGAAGCTTTTAAAATTCTCTCTAGAATTTTCAAAATCCATGTCCACATGTTTACAATTTCACGTCAAAAAATGGCTAAAATTCCAGTTGAAATTTTTTCAAAGTCCCTTAAAAATTTTCCAATTTTTGTCCCAATTCTTCCCATTCCCATTGAAACTTTTCAAATCCCTCTCAAAATTGTTGAAATTCTGTTAAAGCTTTTAAAATTCTCTCTAGAATTTTCAAAATCCATGGCCACATGTTTACAATTTCACGTCAAAAAATGGCTAAAATTCCAGTTGAAATTTTTTCAAAGTCCCTTAAAAATTTTCCAATTTTTGTCCCAATTCTTCCCATTCCCATTGAAACTTTTCAAATCCCTCTCAAAATTGTTGAAATTCTGTTGAAGCTTTTAAAATTCTCTCTAGAATTTTCAAAATCCATGTCCACATGTTTACAATTTCACGTCAAAAAATGGCTAAAATTCCAGTTGAAATTTTTTCAAAGTCCCTTAAAAATTTTCCAATTTTTGTCCCAATTCTTCCCATTCCCATTGAAACTTTTCAAATCCCTCTCAAAATTGTTGAAATTCTCTTGAAGCTTTTAAAATTCTCTCTAGAATTTTCAAAATCCATGTCCACATATTTACAATTTCACGTCAAAAAATGGCTAAAATTCCAGCTGAAATTTTTTCAAAGTCCCTTAAAAGTTTTCCAATTTTTGTCCCAATTCTTCCCATTCCCATTGAAACTTTTCAAATCCCTCTCAAAATTGTTGAAATTCTGTTGAAGCTTTTAAAATTCTCTCTAGAATTTTCAAAATCCATGGCCACATGTTTACAATTTCACGTCAAAAAATGGCTAAAATTCCAGTTGAAATTTTTTCAAAGTCCCTTAAAAATTTTCCAATTTTTGTCCCAATTCTTCCCATTCCCATTGAAACTTTTCAAATCCCTCTCAAAATTGTTGAAATTCTGTTGAAGCTTTTAAAATTCTCTCTAGAATTTTCAAAATCCATGTCCACATGTTTACAATTTCACGTCAAAAAATGGCTAAAATTCCAGTTGAAATTTTTTCAAAGTCCCTTAAAAATTTTCCAATTTTTGTCCCAATTCTTCCCATTCCCATTGAAACTTTTCAAATCCCTCTCAAAATTGTTGAAATTCTGTTGAAGCTTTTAAAATTCTCTCTAGAATTTTCAAAATCCATGTCCACATGTTTACAATTTCACGTCAAAAAATTGCTAAAATTCCAGTTGAAATTTTTTCAAAGTCCCTTAAAAATTTTCCAATTTTTGTCCCAATTCTTCCCATTCCCATTGAAACTTTTCAAATCCCTCTCAAAATTGTTGAAATTCTGTTGAAGCTTTTAAAATTCTCTCTAGAATTTTCAAAATCCATGTCCACATGTTTACAATTTCACATAAAAAAATGGCTAAAATTCCAGTTGAAATTTTTTCAAAGTCCCTTAAAAATTTTCCAATTTTTGTCCCAATTCTTCCCATTCCCATTGAAACTTTTCAAATCCCTCTCAAAATTGTTGAAATTCTGTTGAGGCTTTTAAAATTCTCTCTAGAATTTTCAAAATCCATGGGCACATGTTTACAATTTCACGTCAAAAAATTGCTAAAATTCCAGTTGAAATTTTTTCAAAGTCCCTTAAAAATTTTCCAATTTTTGTCCCAATTCTTCCCATTCCCATTGAAACTTTTCAAATCCCTCTCAAAATTGTTGAAATTCTGTTGAGGCTTTTAAAATTCTCTCTAGAATTTTCAAAATCCATGGGCACATGTTTACAATTTCACGTCAAAAAATTGCTAAAATTCCAGTTGAAATTTTTTCAAAGTCCCTTAAAAATTTTCCAATTTTTGTCCCAATTTTTCCCATTCCCATTGAAACTTTTCAAATCCCTCTCAAAATTGTAGAAATTCTGTTGAAGCTTTTAAAATTCTCTCTAGAAATTTCAAAATCCATGGCCACATGTTTACAATTTCACGTCAAAAAATGGCTAAAATTCCAGTTGAAATTTTTTCAAAGTCCCTTAAAAATTTTCCAATTTTTGTCCCAATTCTTCCCATTCCCATTGAAACTTTTCAAATCCCTCTCAAAATTGTTGAAATTCTGTTAAAGCTTTTAAAATTCTCTCTAGAATTTTCAAAATCCATGTCCACATGTTTACAATTTCACGTCAAAAAATGGCTAAAATTCCAGTTGAAATTTTTTCAAAGTCCCTTAAAAATTTTCCAATTTTTGTCCCAATTCTTCCCATTCCCATTGAAACTTTTCAAATCCCTCTCAAAATTGTTGAAATTCTGTTGAAGCTTTTAAAATTCTCTCTAGAATTTTCAAAATCCATGGGCACATGTATACAATTTCACGTCAAAAAATTGCTAAAATTCCAGTTGAAATTTTTTCAAAGTCCCTTAAAAATTTTCCAATTTTTGTCCCAATTCTTCCCATTCCCATTGAAACTTTTCAAATCCCTCTCAAAATTGTTGAAATTCTGTTGAAGCTTTTAAAATTCTCTCTAGAATTTTCAAAATCCATGTCCACATGTTTACAATTTCACGTCAAAAAATGGCTAAAATTCCAGTTGAAATTTTTTCAAAGTCCCTTTAAAATTTTCCAATTTTTGTCCCAATTCTTCCCATTCCCATTGAAACTTTTCAAATCCCTCTCAAAATTGTTGAAATTCTCTTGAAGCTTTTAAAATTCTCTCTAGAATTTTCAAAATCCATGTCCACATGTTTACAATTTCACGTCAAAAAATTGCTAAAATTCCAGTTGAAATTTTTTCAAAGTCCCTTAAAAATTTTCCAATTTTTGTCCCAATTCTTCCCATTCCCATTGAAACTTTTCAAATCCCTCTCAAAATTGTTGAAATTCTCTTGAAGCTTTTAAAATTCTCTCTAGAATTTTCAAAATCCATGTCCACATGTTTACAATTTCACGTCAAAAAATGGCTAAAATTCCAGTTGAAATTTTTTCAAAGTCCCTTCAAAATTTTCCAATTTTTGTCCCAATTCTTCCCATTCCCATTGAAACTTTTCAAATCCCTCTCAAAATTGTTGAAATTCTCTTGAAGCTTTTAAAATTCTCTCTAGAATTTTCAAAATCCATGGCCACATGTTTACAATTTCACGTAAAAAAATGGCTAAAATTCCAGTTGAAATTTTTTCAAAGTCCCTTAAAAATTTTCCAATTTTTGTCCCAATTCTTCCCATTCCCATTGAAACTTTTCAAATCCCTCTCAAAATTGTTGAAATTCTCTTGAAGCTTTTAAAATTCTCTCTAGAATTTTCAAAATCCATGGCCACATGTTTACAATTTCACGTCAAAAAATGGCTAAAATTCCAGTTGAAATTTTTTCAAAGTCCCTTAAAAATTTTCCAATTTTTGTCCCAATTCTTCCCATTCCCATTGAAACTTTTCAAATCCCTCTCAAAATTGTTGAAATTCTGTTGAAGCTTTTAAAATTCTCTCTAGAATTTTCAAAATCCATGGCCACATGTTTACAATTTCACGTCAAAAAATTGCTAAAATTCCAGTTGAAATTTTTTCAAAGTCCCTTCAAAATTTTCCAATTTTTGTCCCAATTCTTCCCATTCCCATTGAAACTTTTCAAATCTCTCTCAAAATTGTTGAAATTCTGTTAAAGCTTTTAAAATTCTCTCTAGAATTTTCAAAATCCATGGCCACATGTTTACAATTTCACGTCAAAAAATTGCTAAAATTCCAGCTGAAATTTTTTCAAAGTCCCTTAAAAATTTTCCAATTTTTGTCCCAATTCTTCCCATTCCCATTGAAACTTTTCAAATCCCTCTCAAAATTGTTGAAATTCTGTTGAAGCTTTTAAAATTCTCTCTAGAATTTTCAAAATCCATGTCCACATATTTACAATTTCACGTCAAAAAATGGCTAAAATTCCAGTTGAAATTTTTTCCAAGTCCCTTAAAAATTTTCCAATTTTTGTCCCAATTCTTCCCATTCCCATTGAAACTTTTCAAATCCCTCTCAAAATTGTTGAAATTCTGTTGAAGCTTTTAAAATTCTCTCTAGAATTTTCAAAATCCATGGCCACATGTTTACAATTTCACGTCAAAAAATGGCTAAAATTCCAGTTGAAATTTTTTCAAAGTCCCTTAAAAATTTTCCAATTTTTGTCCCAATTCTTCCCATTCCCATTGAAACTTTTCAAATTCCTCTCAAAATTGTTGAAATTCTGTTGAAGCTTTTAAAATTCTCTCTAGAATTTTCAAAATCCATGTCCACATGTTTACAATTTCACGTCAAAAAATTGCTAAAATTCCAGTTGAAATTTTTTCAAAGTCCCTTAAAAATTTTCCAATTTTTGTCCCAATTCTTCCCATTCCCATTGAAACTTTTCAAATCCCTCTCAAAATTGTTGAAATTCTCTTGAAGCTTTTAAAATTCGCTCTAGAATTTTCAAAATCCATGGCCACATGTTTACAATTTCACGTCAAAAAATGGCTAAAATTCCAGTTGAAATTTTTTCAAAGTCCCTTAAAAATTTTCCAATTTTTGTCCCAATTCTTCCCATTCCCATTGAAACTTTTCAAATCCCTCTCAAAATTGTTGAAATTCTCTTGAAGCTTTTAAAATTCTCTCTAGAATTTTCAAAATCCATGGGCACATGTTTACAATTTCACGTCAAAAAATGGCTAAAATTCCAGTTGAAATTTTTTCAAAGTCCCTTAAAAATTTTCCAATTTTTGTCCCAATTCTTCCCATTCCCATTGAAACTTTTCAAATCCCTCTCAAAATTGTGGAAATTCTGTTGAAGCTTTTAAAATTCTCTCTAGAATTTTCAAAATCCATGTCCACATGTTTACAATTTCACGTCAAAAAATGGCTAAAATTCCAGTTGAAATTTTTTCAAAGTCCCTTAAAAATTTTCCAATTTTTGTCCCAATTCTTCCCATTCCCATTGAAACTTTTCAAATCCCTCTCAAAATTGTTGAAATTCTGTTGAAGCTTTTAAAATTCTCTCTAGAATTTTCAAAATCCATGGCCACATGTTTACAATTTCACGTCAAAAAATGGCTAAAATTCCAGTTGAAATTTTTTCAAAGTCCCTTAAAAGTTTTCCAATTTTTGTCCCAATTCTTCCCATTCCCATTGAAACTTTTCAAATCCCTCTCAAAATTGTTGAAATTCTGTTAAAGCTTTTAAAATTCTCTCTAGAATTTTCAAAATCCATGGCCACATGTTTACAATTTCACGTCAAAAAATGGCTAAAATTCCAGTTGAAATTTTTTCAAAGTCCCTTCAAAATTTTCCAATTTTTGTCCCAATTCTTCCCATTCCCATTGAAACTTTTCAAATCCCTCTCAAAATTGTTGAAATTTTCTTGAAGCTTTTAAAATTCTCTCTAGAATTTTCAAAATCCATGTCCACATGTTTACAATTTCACGTCAAAAAATGGCTAAAATTCCAGTTGAAATTTTTTCAAAGTCCCTTAAAAGTTTTCCAATTTTTGTCCCAATTCTTCCCATTCCCATTGAAACTTTTCAAATCCCTCTCAAAATTGTTGAAATTCTCTTGAAGCTTTTAAAATTCTCTCTAGAATTTTCAAAATCCATGGGCACATGTTTACAATTTCACGTCAAAAAATGGCTAAAATTCCAGTTGAAATTTTTTCCAAGTCCCTTAAAAATTTTCCAATTTTTGTCCCAATTCTTCCCATTCCCATTGAAACTTTTCAAATCCCTCTCAAAATTGTGGAAATTCTGTTGAAGCTTTTAAAATTCTCTCTAGAATTTTCAAAATCCATGTCCACATGTTTACAATTTCACGTCAAAAAATGGCTAAAATTCCAGTTGAAATTTTTTCAAAGTCCCTTCAAAATTTTCCAATTTTTGTCCCAATTCTTCCATTCCCATTGAAACTTTTCAAATCCCTCTCAAAATTGTTGAAATTCTGTTAAAGCTTTTAAAATTCTCTCTAGAATTTTCAAAATCCATGGCCACATGTTTACAATTTCACGTCAAAAAATGGCTAAAATTCCAGTTGAAATTTTTTCAAAGTCCCTTAAAAGTTTTCCAATTTTTGTCCCAATTCTTCCCATTCCCATTGAAACTTTTCAAATCCCTCTCAAAATTGTTGAAATTCTGTTAAAGCTTTTAAAATTCTCTCTAGAATTTTCAAAATCCATGGCCACATGTTTACAATTTCACGTCAAAAAATGGCTAAAATTCCAGTTGAAATTTTTTCAAAGTCCCTTAAAAATTTTCCAATTTTTGTCCCAATTCTTCCCATTCCCATTGAAACTTTTCAAATCCCTCTCAAAATTGTTGAAATTTTCTTGAAGCTTTTAAAATTCTCTCTAGAATTTTCAAAATCCATGTCCACATGTTTACAATTTCACGTCAAAAAATGGCTAAAATTCCAGTTGAAATTTTTTCAAAGTCCCTTAAAAATTTTCCAATTTTTGTCCCAATTCTTCCCATTCCCATTGAAACTTTTCAAATCCCTCTCAAAATTGTAGAAATTCTGTTGAAGCTTTTAAAATTCTCTCTAGAATTTTCAAAATCCATGTCCACATGTTTACAATTTCACGTCAAAAAATGGCTAAAATTCCAGTTGAAATTTTTTCAAAGTCCCTTAAAAATTTTCCAATTTTTGTCCCAATTCTTCCCATTCCCATTGAAACTTTTCAAAATCCTCTCAAAATTGTTGAAATTCTGTTGAAGCTTTTAAAATTCTCTCTAGAATTTTCAAAATCCATGGCCACATGTTTACAATTTCACGTCAAAAAATGGCTAAAATTCCAGTTGAAATTTTTTCAAAGTCCCTTAAAAATTTTCCAATTTTTGTCCCAATTCTTCCCATTCCCATTGAAACTTTTCAAATCCCTCTCAAAATTGTTGAAATTCTCTTGAAGCTTTTAAAATTCTCTCTAGAATTTTCAAAATCCATGTCCACATGTTTACAATTTCACGTCAAAAAATGGCTAAAATTCCAGTTGAAATTTTTTCAAAGTCCCTTAAAAGTTTTCCAATTTTTGTCCCAATTCTTCCCATTCCCATTGAAACTTTTCAAATCCCTCTCAAAATTGTTGAAATTCTGTTAAAGCTTTTAAAATTCTCTCTAGAATTTTCAAAACCCATGGCCACATGTTTACAATTTCACGTCAAAAAATTGCTAAAATTCCAGTTGAAATTTTTTCAAAGTCCCTTAAAAATTTTCCAATTTTTGTCCCAATTCTTCCCATTCCCATTGAAACTTTTCAAATCCCTCTCAAAATTGTAGAAATTCTGTTGAAGCTTTTAAAATTCTCTCTAGAATTTTCAAAATCCATGTCCACATGTTTACAATTTCACGTAAAAAAATTGCTAAAATTCCAGCTGAAATTTTTTCAAAGTCCCTTAAAAAATTTCCAATTTTTGTCCCAATTCTTCCCATTCCCATTGAAACTTTTCAAATCCCTCTCAAAATTGTAGAAATTCTGTTGAAGCTTTTAAAATTCTCTCTAGAATTTTCAAAATCCATGTCCACATGTTTACAATTTCACGTCAAAAAATGGCTAAAATTCCAGTTGAAATTTTTTCAAAGTCCCTTAAAAATTTTCCAATTTTTGTCCCAATTCTTCCCATTCCCATTGAAACTTTTCAAATCCCTCTCAAAATTGTTGAAATTCTGTTAAAGCTTTTAAAATTCTCTCTAGAATTTTCAAAATCCATGGCCACATGTTTACAATTTCACGTCAAAAAATGGCTAAAATTCCAGTTGAAATTTTTTCAAAGTCCCTTAAAAATTTTCCAATTTTTGTCCCAATTCTTCCCATTCCCATTGAAACTTTTCAAATCCCTCTCAAAATTGTTGAAATTCTGTTGAAGCTTTTAAAATTCTCTCTAGAATTTTCAAAATCCATGTCCACATGTTTACAATTTCACGTCAAAAAATGGCTAAAATTCCAGTTGAAATTTTTTCAAAGTCCCTTAAAAATTTTCCAATTTTTGTCCCAATTCTTCCCATTCCCATTGAAACTTTTCAAATCCCTCTCCAAATTGTTGAAATTCTCTTGAAGCTTTTAAAATTCTCTCTAGAATTTTCAAAATCCATGGCCACATGTTTACAATTTCACGTCAAAAAATGGCTAAAATTCCAGCTGAAATTTTTTCAAAGTCCCTTAAAAGTTTTCCAATTTTTGTCCCAATTCTTCCCATTCCCATTGAAACTTTTCAAATCCCTCTCAAAATTGTTGAAATTCTGTTAAAGCTTTTAAAATTCTCTCTAGAATTTTCAAAATCCATGGCCACATGTTTACAATTTCACGTCAAAAAATGGCTAAAATTCCAGTTGAAATTTTTTCAAAGTCCCTTAAAAATTTTCCAATTTTTGTCCCAATTCTTCCCATTCCCATTGAAACTTTTCAAATCCCTCTCAAAATTGTTGAAATTTTCTTGAAGCTTTTAAAATTCTCTCTAGAATTTTCAAAATCCATGTCCACATGTTTACAATTTCACGTCAAAAAATGGCTAAAATTCCAGTTGAAATTTTTTCAAAGTCCCTTAAAAATTCTCCAATTTTTGTCCCAATTCTTCCCATTCCCATTGAAACTTTTCAAATCCCTCTCAAAATTGTTGAAATTCTCTTGAAGCTTTTAAAATTCTCTCTAGAATTTTCAAAATCCATGGGCACATGTTTACAATTTCACGTCAAAAAATGGCTAAAATTCCAGTTGAAATTTTTTCCAAGTCCCTTAAAAATTTTCCAATTTTTGTCCCAATTCTTCCCATTCCCATTGAAACTTTTCAAATCCCTCTCAAAATTGTGGAAATTCTGTTGAAGCTTTTAAAATTCTCTCTAGAATTTTCAAAATCCATGTCCACATGTTTACAATTTCACGTCAAAAAATGGCTAAAATTCCAGTTGAAATTTTTTCAAAGTCCCTTAAAAATTTTCCAATTTTTGTCCCAATTCTTCCCATTCCCATTGAAACTTTTCAAATCCCTCTCAAAATTGTTGAAATTTTCTTGAAGCTTTTAAAATTCTCTCTAGAATTTTCAAAATCCATGTCCACATGTTTACAATTTCACGTCAAAAAATGGCTAAAATTCCAGTTGAAATTTTTTCAAAGTCCCTTAAAAATTTTCCAATTTTTGTCCCAATTCTTCCCATTCCCATTGAAACTTTTCAAATCCCTCTCAAAATTGTAGAAATTCTGTTGAAGCTTTTAAAATTCTCTCTAGAATTTTCAAAATCCATGTCCACATGTTTACAATTTCACGTCAAAAAATGGCTAAAATTCCAGTTGAAATTTTTTCAAAGTCCCTTAAAAATTTTCCAATTTTTGTCCCAATTCTTCCCATTCCCATTGAAACTTTTCAAAATCCTCTCAAAATTGTTGAAATTCTGTTGAAGCTTTTAAAATTCTCTCTAGAATTTTCAAAATCCATGGCCACATGTTTACAATTTCACGTCAAAAAATGGCTAAAATTCCAGTTGAAATTTTTTCAAAGTCCCTTAAAAATTTTCCAATTTTTGTCCCAATTCTTCCCATTCCCATTGAAACTTTTCAAATCCCTCTCAAAATTGTTGAAATTCTCTTGAAGCTTTTAAAATTCTCTCTAGAATTTTCAAAATCCATGTCCACATGTTTACAATTTCACGTCAAAAAATGGCTAAAATTCCAGTTGAAATTTTTTCAAAGTCCCTTAAAAGTTTTCCAATTTTTGTCCCAGTTCTTCCCATTCCCATTGAAACTTTTCAAATCCCTCTCAAAATTGTTGAAATTCTGTTAAAGCTTTTAAAATTCTCTCTAGAATTTTCAAAACCCATGGCCACATGTTTACAATTTCACGTCAAAAAATTGCTAAAATTCCAGTTGAAATTTTTTCAAAGTCCCTTAAAAATTTTCCAATTTTTGTCCCAATTCTTCCCATTCCCATTGAAACTTTTCAAATCCCTCTCAAAATTGTTGAAATTCTGTTGAAGCTTTTAAAATTCTCTCTAGAATTTTCAAAATCCATGTCCACATGTTTACAATTTCACGTAAAAAAATTGCTAAAATTCCAGCTGAAATTTTTTCAAAGTCCCTTAAAAAATTTCCAATTTTTGTCCCAATTCTTCCCATTCCCATTGAAACTTTTCAAATCCCTCTCAA
>NW_028116017.1:600000-793759 GCF_964273445.1 Streptopelia decaocto
ACTTTGTACCTGTTCATTCCCAATTGGTTCAATATTTCAATTGTTACCTGGATGCAGAGTTCTCGTGTCTCAGTCGCAATCAGAATATCATCTACATATTGTAGCAACAAATACCATTGTGAGGGATCATGATATGACCTTTTGTGGTCCATTCCTTGAGTTCCTTGGCTAGTTGATTTCCAAAGATGGTTGGGCTATTCTTGAACCCTTGTGGAAGGCGTGTCCAGGTTAACTGAGTTTTCCTCCCATTGTGTGGATTTTCCCATTCAAAGGCAAATAGCTTTTTGCTTTCATGGTCAAGGGGTATGCAGAAGAAGGCATCTTTTAGATCAAGTACAGTAAACCATTTATATTTCTCTTTCACAGATGTTAACAAGGTATATGGATTTGCAACTACTGGATAAATGTCCTTAGTGATCTGGTTTACAGCCCACAAATCTTGGCCTAATCGATAACTACCATCAGGTTTCTTTACTGGAAAAATTGGAGTATTATATTCTGATTCACATTCCTCTAGAATACCATATTTCAAGAATTTTCAATTAGAGGTACTATTCCTAACCTAGCTTCTAGTTTCAGTGGGTACTGCCTCAACTGTACTGCCTTGGCATCTTCCTTCAGTTCCACTTTTACGGGCTGGGCTGTTTTTGATTTCCCAGGTATGTCAGTCTCCCATACCATAGGAATCACAGCCTCCTCCACTGCTTGCGGTATTTTCACTACCAGGTTTTATTTTAAAAACAGAATTTGTCCTACCTTAGATTCTGGAATTTTCATTACCAGGTTTCCATCCTCAAATGTTATTACAGCATCCAATTTGGTCAATAATTCCTGTCCTAAAAGGGAAACTGGACAATCTGGAACATATAAGAACTTGTGGGTTAGTTCCTTTTCTCCAAACACAAATCCAAGGGTTGTAGGAATGGCCGTACTTCCTCCTTCCCTGTGGCACCAACAGTTGTTGTAGCTCTGTGACCTACCGTCCCCTGTAAGGAATTCAGTACAGACTAAGTAGCCCCTGTGTCTACTAAAAAATTTACATCCCGGTTTTGGCAGCTTCTTTTAATCTTTCTAAAAGGCCGAGGGAGACTCATTCTTTTCCTGCATCACATTATACAATTTTGACCAATTCATTTGCTTCAGCATAGCAGTTTGAACGCTAATCAATAACCAATCCTGATACCTCTGGAGACGGCATAACCCGCCTCCTGTATTATAATTCCATTGGGGATCTTCTTTTGGAAAGTTCTCACCAACGTTAGCCTCTACTTTCCCATTCCGAATATCTTATCTCACTTTATCCCTCACAACCTGTATAACCATATTTTTTCTGTAGGGTCCATTAATGTATCCAAAATCACTTGTAAATCATCCCAATCAGGATTCTGCATTTTAATTATCATTCTAATTATTGCAACCTTATCTGGATCTTCCCAATAAGGACCAGCCGATTGCTTTCAGATTACTAAATCCCCTGGCGAAAACGGAACTTTTACATAGACTGGTTACCCCCCCACACCTACTGCCTGCCGCAGGGGTGCTATTACGTTTGGTGATCCCCCCCGCTTCATCCCCCGCAATTTTTTCCTCCGCAATTTATCAAGGAGAAGCTGCTGGGCACAGGTTTAGGCTCCTTTTGCCCTTTTCTCTCTTCATTTAATTCCTGCGATTATAAACTTTATATGTAATTCCAATTAGCTGAACAATAGTTACATCTCTCAGCTCCTACCTTTTGTAACTTCTTACAGATGTCAATAAACAGCACATTAAGCATCAATCCCTGACATTAATTTTAGATCCAAATCAGTCTATCCACAGAACAACACTAACTGCAATACAGCTAACTCAATTTACTTTCATGTGTACAGATGCATCTGAAGGGGAGCAAGGTGGCACTTTAGTAATGGAACCGGTTCTTATTTTGTAATTATTTCCCCAAACAAATTCTTTTGGTACCAAATATAAACATACAAACTAAAATACTGAGCTCAGACACACAAACCGAATACCGAGTTCAAATATGCAAACAGATCACAGTTACACTTCTTTTTATGCATAAACTGTCCAAACCCAGCCTCCTTCTAATGTTTCAGAAAGCAATTTGACGTCGATACGTTTGAATTGGACATACCAACACAGAAGGATACAGATAACTAACACAGAAAGATAACACAGGTAACTTTACCAGAACAACAGTAAACAGGATCAAATCACTGGTTTCAACAGTAAATACAGATTAAATCACCAGAACTACAGACCAGGTGCTGAGCAGCACAAATAACCAGACCAGGTGCGCACAAATAATCAGACCAGGTGCGCACAAATAACCAGACCAGGTGCGCACAAATAACCAGACCAGGTGCCGAGCCTGCGGCACAAATAACCAGACCAGGTGCCGAGCCTGCAGAGGTTTCCCTCTGTCTGACGGACGGCTGCCTAGGCAATACCCCGGGAGCTCCCTGCCCAACCGAGCGTGGCTTTCGCCGCGTCTGACCGGCAGGCTACCAGATGCCTGACCAGCAGGCTACCAGACCAGGTGGGTACCCACTAATCCAGATAAAGCACCTTCTTACCAGTCAGAGGTCCGTTGTGAGCAGCAGAGGGTCGGTCGCGTCTGATGCACTCCCCAAGAATACCTCGGTGCTAGCCGGAGCAGGATTGAGACGCGATCCGCCTCGCAGCCCACAATGTCCCCAGCTGGGTCGCCAAAAATGTTAGCAATCAGGACACATAACCACGGGCGTAGTTATATGCGGTGCTTTATTTCAGTGCTGGGAAACCAGGGGTTCGCACCCAAAGCTGGCTTCGCTGGTCAGTCTAAGTTACACAGTATTTATACAGTCCATTCACATACATATTCATGTATTCATTAAGATATGTAACAATTACTCACTATTGATTACAACATCGATTGCTACATCTTGGAACTATTTTGATCATGTGCAGTGTCCTCACTCTATACGTATTTAGGTTAAGATAAAAGCTAGGTTGTTAAGATAAAGTATACTTGAACGTGATATGCTTGAACATCCTCTCAGGGACAGTTTACAAAACTGATTCATCCTTCCAGGAACATTTTGTAAAACTGGTCCGCTTACTAACAGGGTCACTATGTCACAGAGTCTCAGTGTGACAGTCACAGAGTCTCAGGCAGGGTCACTATATGTCACAGAGTCTCAGTGTGACAGTCACAGAGTCTCAGGCAGGGTCACTATATGTCAAAGAGTCTCAGTGTGACAGTCATAGAGTCTCAGGCAGGGTCACTATGTCACAGAGTCTCAGTGTGACAGTCACAGAGTCTCAGGCAGGGTCACTATATGTCACGGAGTCTCAGTGTGACAGTCACAGCGTCTCAGGCAGGGTCACTATGATGGCACAGAGGCACAGCGTCTCAGGCAGGGTCACTATGTCACAGAGTCTCAGGCAGGGTCACTATGATGGCACAGAGGCACAGCGTCTCAGGCAGGGTCACTATGATGGCACAGAGGCACAGCATCTCCAGGCAGGGTCACTATGATGGCACAGAGGCACAGCGTCTCAGGCAGGGTCACTATTGTAATAAGTGATGGTCAAAATTGTTATTGTTGAACAAATCGAGTAGGATTCAACTATATTATGCATATTGTTGTAAGCAGTAACTACGCTTGTACAAGTTTGATTATGTTTTGTAGAACCTTGTAATATTAGTTAAGCCAACCCTGGAGGAACCAGATAACAGAGTGCCCGGATGGAGCACCAGATAACAGAGTGCCCGGATGGTGCAACGGATAACAGAGCACCCGGATGGTGCACCAGATAACAGAGCGCCCGGATGGTGCACCAGATAACAGAGCGCCCAGATGGTACACCAGATAACAGAGGGCCCGGCAGCTCGTGGACACTGTCAACTAGCCAACCAGGAGATAACTCGTCAGGGTGTCCCAGCGTGTGAACAAGTACATAACATATATAAGCATATACGAAAAGTTGAGTGTGTGTGCCGTTGGCGGAACCGAGTTCCCCCGGTCGCCCAGCGCTGTTTTGCCTAATTACCACTTGCTTTAAATTCGCTTGCTTAATAAAATTAACTGATTAGCTCAAAAACTCGTCTTCATTTATAACAAATTTTGGTGCCGTGACTCGGATTAAGGACTTCTAGGAGGGCCTTCTAAACTTCGGGGAGGCACCCCGTCCCGTTTTTAGACGGCCCTGAAGTGGACGAAGGATCGCCCTGAAACCTTAACCCCCGAACCCTAAATTCAGGTAATTAGGCAAAAGAATAAAAAACCCAGTAAATTTTGTGCACAAAGAGCCGGACGAAGACCCGAGGGAGGGTAAGCATATAAAGTGATTCCGTTCGGTTGGGGTGGGTTTCCTGGAGTGTGCTTGAACGAGACGCCCCCCCTGTGGGGAGGAAGCGAAGTGAGTGTGGACTCTGCCGTAAGGCAGAGCGGGACCTTCTAGTAGTGCGGTTCTCATTGCCCGCGAGGGCGTGAGCCACGAAAGAGGGGTGCGTGTGTGTGTGTGAAAGAAGGCACTCCGGAAGATGGGACAGAGGAAGAGCAAGCCCTCTGATCTCATGGGGAAGGGACCCAAGGAGAGGTTTCCAGATATTCCCCGGGATTCCCCAATGGGCTTTATGCTCAAAAATTGGGAAGGTGCATCTTGCACGAGAAATAAGAGTAAAGAGAAAATGGTATATTATTGTATGTACGTCTGGGGTAACCAGCAGATTAGACCAGATCATTTATTTTGGCCAATTTTTGGTTCATTTGAAGATTGGATTTGTCAGGCCCTAAAATCTTTATGTAAATGATAAGGAGCCCTTTAATCCTGAGGAGAGCGAGTATGCGCGTTGTTGGTTACCTTCTGCCACTCGCACTGGTATTTTCGCTTTAAGTGAAAAGAAATTTGGCCGCAAAAAGAGGGTTCCTGAGGAACCTCCACCCGCTCCCCCTCCTTATAATCCCCCGTCAGCAGCAAATCCAAGACCCCCCTCTCCCCCAGTGCCTTCGGCCCCTGAGGAAGAGGAGACCGACTCTTCAGGGTCAACGGGAGATACCCGAAGACTCACAAGGAGTCAAGCTAGGCAGCGGATTACGTCAGAAATAGGACAACAGGCACCCTCAGAGACGGGGTTATATCCGTTGCGAGAAATAGCGATGGGAGGTCCACAACCCGGGGTAGGGTTTGTGTCAGTGCCTCTGAATTCGGGGGATGTGAGAGAATTTAAGAAGGAAATGGGGAGTTTATTAGAGGACCCCCTAGGAGTGTCAGAAAGGGTAGATCAGTTTTTGGGGCCCAATTTGTATACTTGGGATGAGTTACAAGCAATTTTAGGGATATTGTTCACCGCAGAAGAGCGGGAAATGATCAGGAGGGCAGGAATGAGAGTCTGGGACCAGCAACACCAGCAAGGGCCGGGTGCTGACATTAAGTGGCCCCAGCAGCGCCCTAATTGGGACAATCAAAACCCGGAACACAGGGGCCATATGGGAGATCTCCGCACTATAATCGTGCAAGGGATTAAGGAATCGGTCCCTCGGGGGCAGAACATAAATAAAGCTTTTAATGAACAACAAAAGAAAGATGAGACTCCCACAGAATAGTTAGAAAGATTAAGAAAGAGCTTGCAGCTTTACTCCGGGATAGACCCTGCGACACCGGTCGGGCAAGCTCTTCTAAAAACTCAGTTCGTGGCAAAGTCATGGCCGGATATCAGAAAGAAGTTAGAGAAGTTGGAAGATTGGCAAGAGAAAGGGTTGGACGAGTTGCTAAGGGAAGCACAGAAGGTTTATGTGAGAAGGGAGGAAGAGACCCAGAGGAGACAAGTTAAAATTCTGGTAGCGGCAGTTCGAGAGGGACAGAGGACGGCTCCACAGAAGGGGGGGCCACCACGCATAGGTGGGAACAGGCCGCCTCAGGGGAGCCAAGTTGGACCGAAGGATTTGAGAGAAATAGAATGCTTTTACTGCCAGAGGAAGGGACATATGCGTATGAATTGTAGGAAACGTATACAGGATGAAAAGATGTATCACGTGGAGTAGAGGTGTCAGGGGCTCTATCTGCTGGGGACTTCTAAAACAACAGAGCCCTTGATAAAATTGAAGTTAGGTCCCCAGCGTCAGGAAATAGAATTCCTGGTGGATTCAGGGGCAGAAAGATCTACTGTCCAAACTGTGCCCCGGGGATGCACCCCCTCCTCGGAGAAAATACAAGTAATAGGGGCGAAAGGAGAACCTTTTTTTTGTACCCGTAATGAGAGGAGTAGAAATAGAATCCCCATCCCGGACAGGGGTAGGGTCCTTTTTATTAGTACCTGAAGCCGAATATAACCTATTAGGAAGGGATTTAATCGTTGAATTGGGAATTAATTTAGAGGTAAAAGATCAAGAATTGAAGGTAAAACTGTACGCTTTAACAACCGAAGACAAAGTTAAGATCAATCCTGAAGTATGGTACACTCCCGAGTCGGTTGGAAAATTAGATATTCCACCGATTACAGTGACAATAACGGATCCAGAAGTACCAATACGTGTTAAACAATACCCTATATCACAGGATGGGAGACACGGGCTGCAACCGGTAGTTGATCGATTATTACAGCAGGGGTTGCTAGAACCATGCATGTCGCCCCATAATACCCCCATATTGCCCGTAAAGAAATCGGATGGGTCCTATCGTCTAGTACAAGACCTCCGTGAAGTAAATAAAAGAACGGTAACTAGATTTCCGGTAGTGGCCAACCCTTATAACCTATTAAGCCACGTGTCCCCAGAATTGACCTGGTATAGTGTAATAGACCTAAAGGATGCCTTCTGGGCCTGTCCCTTGAGAGAAGAATGTCGGGACTATTTTGCCTTTGAGTGGGAGAACCCTGATACCCATCGGAAGCAACAACTTAGATTGACGGTTCTTCCACAGGGATTTACTGAATCGCCAAACCTCTTTGGGCAGGCCCTAGAACAAGTCCTGGAAGATTTTGAACTGGAACCTGGAGTAGTTTTGGTACAATATATAGATGACCTATTAATATCTGGCAAAAGCCAAGATAGCGTGCGAAGCACCAGCATTAAGTTATTAAATTTCTTGAGCCTAAAGGGTTTAAAGGTATCAAAATCTAAACTGCAATTTACTGAGGAAGAAGTAAAATATCTAGGGCACTGGCTGAGTAAAGGGACAAAGAGACTAGATCCAGAGCGAGTAAACGCTATTTTGTCCCTCCAGCCTCCCAAGAATAAAAGGCAAATGCGACAACTTTTAGGTCTTTTCGGCTACTGTAGACAGTGGATTGGAAATTATAGCAACAAGATTAAGTTCTTATATCAGAAGCTAGTGGGGGAAGGTCTGATGAAATGGAGTACAGAGGATGACGAGCAATTAGAAAACTTAAAAACTGATTTAGTAAATGCCCCAGTACTGAGTCTGGTGGATACCCGGAGGCCTTTCTATCTATTTGTTAACACGGAGGGTGGAACAGCCTTCGGGGTCCTAACGCAAGAATGGGCAGGAAAAAAAAAGAAACCCATGGGGTATTATTCCAAGTTATTAGATCCAGTCTGTCACGGTTGGCCTACCTGTTTACAGGCTATAGTTGCTACTGCCCTCCTAGTCGAAAAAGCTGGGAAAATAACTATGGGAGGAGAGTTAAAAGTGTACACCCCTCATAATATACGAGGGGTATTACAGCAGAAAGCTGATAAATGGATTACGGATGCTAAGTTACTGAAATATGAAGGAATCCTGTTGCACTCTCCCAAGTTAGAGCTTGAAACTACTAATTTGCAGAACCCAGCTCAATTTCTGTATGGAGAACCGAGCGAACCCCTTTCCCATGACTGTATCAGGGTAATAGAATATCAAACCAAGATAAGGGAGGATTTAGAGGAAGAGGAGTTGCTATGTGGAGAAAAACTGTTTGTAGATGGATCATCGCGGGTAGTGGATGGAAAAAGGAAATCAGGATATGCCATAATAGAAGGAAACAGCTGGACAACTAAGGAGTCGGGTCCCCTTAGCTCAGGATGGTCGGCGCAGGCTTGTGAGCTGTTCGCAGTATTGAGGGCATTACAATTGTTAAAAGATAAGAGAGGAACAATATTTACGGATTCTAAATATGCATTTGGGGTAGTTCACACGTTCGGAAAAATTTAGGAAGAGAGGGGCCTAATGAATTCTCAAGGTAAGGGATTAATACATGAGACCTTAATAAAGCAAACTTTGGAGGCATTAAGAGGGCCCAAACAAATCGCGGTAGTTTATGTAAAGGGCCATCGGAAGGGAACCTCCACGCAAATAAGAGGAAATAATTTAGCAGATGAGGAAGCTAAGAAAGCTGCGTTACTGGTAATAAAAGCAGTGGAACAAGATCCTGTACAAACTAAGTATGCTATGAGATTTACAAATCAGGAAAAAAAGAAAATTGGAACAAATGGGAGTAGTTGAATGAGAAGGAAAGTAGTGGCTACCTGATGAGAGGGAAATGCTCCCGAAAGGAGTAGCTTAGCGAGTTTTGAGAGAGTTTCATAGGCAAACCCATTGGGGAGTACAAGCTCTGGTAGATCAGTTCGCTAATAAATACATGACCCTGGGGGTATACGATTTAGCAAAAAGAATCGTTGGAGAATGTTTAACATGTCAAAGAATAAATAAACAGCGTCTTAGAGAAAGAGTCCCTGGGGGGAGGCAAATAGCCAAAAAGCCATTCGAAAGGATTCAGGTAGACTTTACGGAGCTACCAAAGGTGGGCAGATATAAATACCTTCTAGTTATGGTAGACCACCTAACTCACTTTGTTGAAGCCTTTCCGGTAGCTCGGGCCACTGCAAGGACAGTAGTAAAAATATTATTAGAGCATATCATACCTAGATATGGGATCATGTTAGCTATCGATTCGGACAGAGGGCCCCATTTCACTTCCAAAATAATTAGAGAAACGTTAGAAGCTCTGGGAACTAAATGGGAGTATCACACTCCTTGGCACCCCCAAAGTTCAGGAAAAGTTGAAAGGATGAATGGAGAAATTAAAAAGCACCTGACCAAATTAATGATAGAAACCAAAATGAACTGGGTGAAGTGCCTCCCCTTAGCCCTCTTGAACATAAGGACACAACCAAGGGCTGATACAGGACTTTCCTCCTTTGAAATGTTATATGGAATGCCCTATGATTTGGAGAAACCAATCGAACACCCTAAAGTGGAAGAAAAGATGTTACAAGAATATCTTACAGAACTCATGAAAAGGAGGCAAGAACTGTTAAAGCGAGGCCTGGTGGTTCAAAGACCACCTTTAGATATAGCAATACATAGAATTAAACCAGGAGATCAAGTGCTCGTAAAAACCTAGAAAGAATCATCGTTAACCCCTTGCTGGGAGGGACCTTTCCTTGTTTTACTCACCACAGATACCGCAGTCCGCACCGCGGAAAGAGGATGGACACACGCTAGCCGAGTAAAAGGTCCTATCCTGCATACAGACTGGGAAGTCGCCGGGAACCCGGACGAGTTAAAGTTGACCTTCAGGAGGAAACAGACACGTGACGTATAACCATAGACACTAAGCTTCGTATGGACAACTGTAAGGAATTACGGAAGTCACATATCGCGTGTCCTGTATGCAAACAATGTGATCCTTGAGTATGTCGTGTGTGTAGAGGGTGCGGGGTACAGCAGTGGGAAAAGCTTTTCTCAGGTTAAATGATAGTGTGATGAGTGTTTGGGAGAAACCATAAGGACTGTGGAAATATTGAGAATTACTGGACGGGAGGATTGGCCTAGATACAGACATTATAGAAGACAATGGTACAAAACTGTTGCACAGTTAGGAGAGGAACTTATAGTTAAGAACATAGAGTGTAGTACAAATATTCAGTACTTTCTGTATGAACCGTAAGTCCAGACATTTGGGAAATAACCAAAAGGAAGTGTAAAGAAGCGTGTTGGTAAGAAAAGATACAGGAAGTGTTCCAAAACCTGCGAGGATTCGGGATAGTGGCCGAAACCTTGTATTTGAAAATAGCCCTATTGGGTTGAGTATTGGAAAGTGGGTTGTGGCAGAACAAGGAGAGAATTCAGGAGGCAGTCCCCTGAAGACTACAACTGCTGCCAAGAAGATAACCTACCCGGCTATTCTGAAGCAACAGAATAGGCCCAGGGTAAGGCAGAGGGGTATCCTTGTGGGGATTGGCAAGTGCCTCCGAAAACTTCTAAAATAAAGCAGCTCCATTAAGCAAACAACCCTCAACAAAATGAACCTCCACTGGCTGATTTTCAGCCAGCCAGGGGCTGGGTCGCTCTCCCTAATCCTCCTTACCTTACCGGTAATAATAACAATAAATCAGGAGAGTTCCCACCAACCTTTTAAATGGACCCTCTATCGATGGGAGGACCAAACGATAATACAACAACAGACCACATCAGGGTCACCCTCTTTTACTCCAACCTTATGCCAACTAGTTCAGGTTGAGCCATGCCTTAACAAAATAGGGTTTTATATGTGCCCTAGCACAGGGCCCTCATATTGTAATACCCCAGGACACTATTACCGCGCTTACTGGGGGTGTGAAACAATTGCCTCAAACTGGCCAATTCCTCCAGCAAATACTGATAAGTTTTTAAAGGTCGGATGGGGACCTGCAGGAGTATGCACCTATTCAGTGTCTTTGGGAAAAGCAGAAAAGAGGGATAACTATGCAACATGTAACTGGGATAGGGACTTGTATAGGTAAAGTACCAAATTCCAAGAGGTCACTTTGTGGGAATATCATACCGAGCCTTAATGAAACCACAGGATATGTTATTCCCCCGAATGGAACAAAATGCATATGTTCCAGGACGGAACTTACTCCATGTGTGTCTTCAAAGGTGTTTAACAGTTCCCGAGAGTATTGCATGTCAGTTACCATTATTCCAAAGATATTATATCATCCAGAAGATGTGATGTATCCTAAATCGACTTATTGGACTAGTTGAAAGCCGTGTAGAGCAGGTACACCTTATGCTGTTACAGAAACATGGTACTGATAAAGAAGCTGAAATTACCTTACTAGCCCGAGAAGCGGTAACTCGATTTGATCAACAAATAAATGAGTAAAAAGGAAAGGGGGGATTGTAATAAGTAAATGATCAAAATTGTTATTGTTGATCAAATCAAGTGGAACTCAGTTGTATTATGTATGTTGTGTTATATTATGCATATTGTTGTAAGCAGTAACTACGCTTGTGCAAGATTGATTATGTTTTGTAGAACTTTGTAATAGTAATTAAGCCAACATCTGGAGGAAGCCGGATAACAGAGCGCCCGGATAGTGCAACTGATAACAGAGAGCACCTGGATAGTGCACCGGATAACAGAGCGCCTGGATAGTGCAACTGATAACAGAGCGCCTGGATGGTGCACCGGATAACAGAGCGCCCAGATGGTACACCAGATAACAGAGCGCCCGGTAGCGCGTGGACATTGTCAACTAGCCAACCAGGAACTAATTCGTCAGGGTGTCCCAGCGCGTGAATGAGTGCATAACAAATATAAGCACACACGAAAAGTTGACTTGGTGTGCCGTTGGCGGAACCGAGTTCCCCCGGTCACCCAGCGCTGTTTTGCCTAATTACCGCTTGCTTTAAATTCGCTTGCTTAATAAAATTAACTGATTAGCTCAAAAACTCGTCTTCATTTATAACAGTCACTATGATGGCACAGAGGCACAGCGTCTCAGGCAGGGTCACTATGATGGCACAGAGGCACAGCGTCTCCGGCAGGGTCACTATGATGGCACAGAGGCACAGCGTCTCCGGCAGGGTCACTATGATGGCACAGAGGCACAGCGTCTCTAGGCAGTGTCACTATGATGGCACAGAGGCACAGCATGTCAGGCAGGGTCACTATGATGGCACAGAGGCACAGCGTCTCAGGCAGGGTCACTATGATGACACAGCGTCTCAGGCAGGGTGACTATGATGGCACAGAGGCACAGCGTCTCAGGCAGGGTGACTATGATGGCACAGAGGCACAGCGTCTCAGGCAGGGTCACTATGATGGCACAGAGGCACAGCGTCTCAGGCAGGGTCACTATGATGGCACAGAGGCACAGCGTCTCAGGCAGGCTCACTATGATGGCACAGAGGCACAGCGTCTCAGGCAGGGTCACTATGATGGCACAGAGGCACAGGGACTCCAGGCAGGGTCACTATGATGGCACAGAGGCACAGCGTCTCCAGGCAGGGTCACTATGATGGCACAGAGGCACAGCGTCTCCCGCAGGGCCACTATGATGGCACAGAGGCACAGTGTCTAAGGCAGGGTCACTATGATGGCACAGAGGCACAGCGTCTCAGGCAGGGGCACTATGATGGCACAGAGGCACAGCATCTCTAGGCAGGATCACTATGATGGCACAGAGGCACAGCGTCTCAGGCAGGGTCACTATGATGGCACAGAGGCACAGCGTCTCAGGCAGGGTCACTATGATGGCACAGAGGGACAGCGTCTCAGGCAGGGTCACTATGGAGGCACAGAGGCACAGCGTCTCTAGGCAGGGTCACTATGGAGGCACAGAGGCAGAGCGTCTCAGGCAGGGTCACTATGGTGGCACAGAGGCACAGCGTCTCAGGCAGGGTCACTGTGATGACACAGCGTCTTAGGCACGGTGACTATGATGGCACAGAGGCACAGCGTCTCCGGCAGGGTCACTATGATGGCACAGAGGCACAGCATCTCAGGCAGGGTCACTATGATGGCACAGAGGCACAGCGTCTCTAGGCAGGGTCACTATGATGGCACAGAGGCACAGCGTCTCAGGCAGGGTCACTATGATGGCACAGAGGCACAGAGTCTCTAGGCAGGGTCACTATGATGGCACAGAGGCACAGCGTCTCCGGCAGGGCCACTATGATGCCACAGAGGCACAGCGTCTCAGGCAGGGTCACTATGATGGCACAGAGGCACAGCGTCTCCGGCAGGGCCACTATGATGCCACAGAGGCACAGCGTCTCAGGCAGGGTCACTATGATGGCACAGAGGCACAGCGTCTCAGGCAGGGGCACTATGATGGCACAGAGGCAGAGCGTCTCAGGCAGGGTCACTATGATGGCACAGAGGCACAGCGTCTCAGGCAGGGGCACTATGATGGCACAGAGGCACAGCGTCTCAGGCAGGGTCACTATGATGGCACAGAGGCAGAGCGTCTCAGGCAGGGTCACTATGATGGCACAGAGGCACAGCGTCTCAGGCAGGGTCACTAGGATGGCACAGAGGCACAGCGTCTCTAGGCAGTGTCACTATGATGGCACAGAGGCACACCGTCTCAGGCAGGGTCACTATGATGGCACAGAGGCACAGCGTCTCAGGCAGGGTCACTATGATGGCACAGAGGCACAGCGTCTCTAGGCAGTGTCACTATGATGACACAGAGGCACAGCGTCTCCGGCAGGGCCACTATGATGGCACAGAGGCAGAGCGTCTCAGGCAGGGTCACTATGATGGCACAGAGGCAGAGCGTCTCAGGCAGGGTCACTATGCTGGCACAGAAGCACAGCGTCTCAGGCAGGGTCACTATGATAGCACAGAGGCACAACGTCTCAGGCAGGGTCACTATGATGGCACAGAGGCACAGCGTCTCAGGCAGGGTCACTATGATGACACAGCGTCTCAGGCAGGGTGACTATGATGGCACAGAGGCACAGCGTCTCTAGGCAGGGTCACTATGATGGCACAGAGGCACAGCGTCTCCCGCAGGGCCACTATGATGGCACAGAGGCACACCGTCTCAGGCAGGGTCACTATGATGGCACAGAGGCACAGCGTCTCAGGCAGGGGCACTATGATGGCACAGAGGCACAGCGTCTCAGGCAGGGGCACTATGATGGCACAGAGGCACAGCGTCTCTAGGCAGGATCACTATGATGGCACAGAGGCACAGCGTCTCAGGCAGGGTCACTATGATGGCACAGAGGGACAGCGTCTCAGGCAGGGTCACTATGGAGGCACAGAGGCAGAGCGTCTCAGGCAGGGTCACTATGGTGGCACAGAGGCACAGTGTCTGAGGCAGGGTCACTATGATGGCACAGAGGCACAGCGTCTCAGGCAGGGTCACTGTGATGACACAGCGTCTTAGGCACGGTGACTATGATGGCACAGAGGCACAGCGTCTCCGGCAGGGTCACTATGATGGCACAGAGGCACAGCGTCTCTAGGCAGTGTCACTATGATGGCACAGAGGCACAGCATCTCAGGCAGGGTGACTATGATGGCACAGAGGCACAGCGTCTCAGGCAGGGTCACTATGATGGCACAGAGGCACAGCGTCTCCGGCAGGGTCACTATGATGGCACAGAGGCACAGCGTCTCAGGCAGGGTCACTATGGAGGCACAGAGGCACAGCGTCTCTAGGCAGGGTCACTATGGAGGCACAGAGGCAGAGCGTCTCAGGCAGGGTCACTATGGTGGCACAGAGGCTCAGTGTCTCAGGCAGGGTCACTATGATGGCACAGAGGCACAGCGTCTCAGGCAGGGTCACTGTGATGGCACAGAGGCACAGCACCTCAGGCAGGGTCACTATGATGGCACAGAGGCACAGCGTCTCTAGGCAGGGTCACTATGATGGCACAGAGGCACAGCGTCTCCGGCAGGACCACTATGATGGCACAGAGGCAGAGCATCTCAGGCAGGGTCACTATGATGGCACAGAGGCACAGCGTCTCAGGCAGGGTCACTATGATGGCACAGAGGCACAGCGTCTCCGGCAGGGCCACTATGATGGCACAGAGGCACAGCGTCTCAGGCAGGGTCACTATGATGGCACAGAGGCACAGCGTCTCTAGGCAGGGTCACTATGATGGCACAGAAGCACAGCGTCTCTAGGCAGGGTCACTATGATGGCACAGAGGCAGAGCGTCTCTAGGCAGGGTCACTATGATGGCACAGAGGCACAGCGTCTCAGGCAGGGTCACTATGATGGCACAGAGGCACAGCGTCTCAGGCAGGGTCACTATGATGGCACAGAAGCACAGCGTCTCAGGCAGGGTCACTACGATAGCACAGAGGCACAGCGTCTCAGGCAGGGTCACTATGATGACACAGCGTCTCAGGCAGGGTGACTATGATGGCACAGAGGCAGAGCGTCTCCAGGCAGGGTCACTATGATGGCACAGAGGCACAGCGTCTCAGGCAGGGGCACTATGATGGCACAGAGGCACAGCGTCTCAGGCAGGGTCACTATGATGGCACAGAGGCACAGCGTCTCTAGGCAGGGTCACTATGATGGCACAGAGGCACAGCGTCTCAGGCAGGGTCACTATGATGGCACAGAGGCACAGCGTCTCAGGCAGGGTCATTATGGAGGCACAGAGGCAGAGCGTCTCAGGCAGGGTCACTATGATGGCACAGAGGCACAGCGTCTCAGGCAGGGTCACTATGATGGCACAGAGGCACAGCGTCTCAGGCAGGGTCACTATGATGGCACAGAGGCACAGCGTCTCTAGGCAGGGTCACTATGATGGCACAGAGGCACAGCGTCTCAGGCAGGGTCACTATGATGGCACAGAGGCACAGCGTCTCAGGCAGGGTCATTATGGAGGCACAGAGGCAGAGCGTCTCAGGCAGGGTCACTATGATGGCACAGAGGCACAGCGTCTCAGGCAGGGTCACTATGATGGCACAGAGGCACAGCGTCTCTAGGCAGGGTCACTATGATGGCACAGAGGCACAGTGTCTCAGGCAGGGTCACTATGATGGCACAGAGGCGCAGCATCTCCAGGCAGGGTCACTATGATGGCACAGAGGCACAGCGTCTCTAGGCAGGGTCACTATGGTGGCACAGAAGCACAGCGTCTCAGGCAGGGTCACTATGATGGCACAGAGGCACAGCGTCTCAGGCTTGGTCACTATGATGGCACAGAGGCACAGCGTCTCAGGCAGGGTCACTATGATGACACAGCGTCTCAGGCAGGGTGACTATGATGGCACAGAGGCACAGCGTCTCAGACAGGGGCACTATGATGGCACAGAGGCACAGCGTCTCAGGCAGGGGCACTATGATGGCACAGAGGCACAGCGTCTCAGGCAGGGTCACTATGATGGCACAGAGGCACAGCGTCTCCCGCAGGGCCACTATGATGGCACAGAGGCCCAGCGTATCAGGCAGGGTCACTATGATGGCACAGAGGCACAGCGTCTCAGGCAGGGTCACTATGATGGCACAGAGGCACAGCGTCTCCGGCAGGGTCACTATGATGGCACAGAGGCACAGCGTCTCAGGCAGGGTCACTATGATGGCACAGAGGCACAACGTCTCTAGGCAGTGTCACTATGATGGCACAGAGGCACAGCGTCTCAGTCAGGGTCTCTATGATGGCACAGAGGCACAGCGTCTCAGGCAGGGTCACTATGATGGCACAGAGGCACAGCGTCTCAGGCAGGGTCACTATGGAGGCACAGAGGCACAGCGTCTCTAGGCAGGGTCACTATGGAGGCACAGAGGCAGAGCGTCTCAGGCAGGGTCACTATGGTGGCACAGAGGCACAGTGTCTCAGGCAGGGTCACTATGATGGCACAGAGGCACAGCGTCTCAGGCAGGGTCACTGTGATGGCACAGAGGCACAGCATCTCAGGCAGGGTCACTATGATGGCACAGAGGCACAGCGTCTCTAGGCAGGGTCACTATGAAGGCACAGAGGCACAGCGTCTCCAGGCAGCGTCACTATGATGGCACAGAGGCACAGCGTCTCAGGCAGGGTCACTATGATGGCACAGAGGCACAGCGTCTCAGGCAGGGTCACTATGATGGCGCAGAGGAACAGCGTCTCAGGCAGGGTCACTATGATGGCACAGAGGCACAGCGTCTCAGGCAGGGTCACTATGATGGCACAGAGGCAGAGCGTCTCAGGCAGGGTCACTATTATGGCACAGAGGCACAGCGTCTCTAGGCAGGGTCACTATGATGGCACAGAGGCACAGCGTCTCAGGCAGGGTCACTATGATGGCACAGAGGCACAGAGTCTCTAGGCAGGGTCACTATGATGGCACAGAGGCACAGCGTCTCCGGCAGGGCCACTATGATGCCACAGAGGCACAGCGTCTCAGGCAGGGTCACTATGATGGCACAGAGGCACAGCGTCTCAGGCAGGGGCACTATGATGGCACAGAGGCAGAGCGTCTCAGGCAGGGTCACTATGATGGCACAGAGGCACAGCGTCTCAGGCAGGGGCACTATGATGGCACAGAGGCACAGCGTCTCAGGCAGGGTCACTATGATGGCACAGAGGCAGAGCGTCTCAGGCAGGGTCACTATGATGGCACAGAGGCACAGCGTCTCAGGCAGGGTCACTAGGATGGCACAGAGGCACAGCGTCTCTAGGCAGTGTCACTATGATGGCACAGAGGCACACCGTCTCAGGCAGGGTCACTATGATGGCACAGAGGCACAGCGTCTCAGGCAGGGTCACTATGATGGCACAGAGGCACAGCGTCTCTAGGCAGTGTCACTATGATGACACAGAGGCACAGCGTCTCCGGCAGGGCCACTATGATGGCACAGAGGCAGAGCGTCTCAGGCAGGGTCACTATGATGGCACAGAGGCAGAGCGTCTCAGGCAGGGTCACTATGCTGGCACAGAAGCACAGCGTCTCAGGCAGGGTCACTATGATAGCACAGAGGCACAACGTCTCAGGCAGGGTCACTATGATGGCACAGAGGCACAGCGTCTCAGGCAGGGTCACTATGATGACACAGCGTCTCAGGCAGGGTGACTATGATGGCACAGAGGCACAGCGTCTCTAGGCAGGGTCACTATGATGGCACAGAGGCACAGCGTCTCCCGCAGGGCCACTATGATGGCACAGAGGCACACCGTCTCAGGCAGGGTCACTATGATGGCACAGAGGCACAGCGTCTCAGGCAGGGGCACTATGATGGCACAGAGGCACAGCGTCTCAGGCAGGGGCACTATGATGGCACAGAGGCACAGCGTCTCTAGGCAGGATCACTATGATGGCACAGAGGCACAGCGTCTCAGGCAGGGTCACTATGATGGCACAGAGGGACAGCGTCTCAGGCAGGGTCACTATGGAGGCACAGAGGCAGAGCGTCTCAGGCAGGGTCACTATGGTGGCACAGAGGCACAGTGTCTGAGGCAGGGTCACTATGATGGCACAGAGGCACAGCGTCTCAGGCAGGGTCACTGTGATGACACAGCGTCTTAGGCACGGTGACTATGATGGCACAGAGGCACAGCGTCTCCGGCAGGGTCACTATGATGGCACAGAGGCACAGCGTCTCTAGGCAGTGTCACTATGATGGCACAGAGGCACAGCATCTCAGGCAGGGTGACTATGATGGCACAGAGGCACAGCGTCTCAGGCAGGGTCACTATGATGGCACAGAGGCACAGCGTCTCCGGCAGGGTCACTATGATGGCACAGAGGCACAGCGTCTCAGGCAGGGTCACTATGGAGGCACAGAGGCACAGCGTCTCTAGGCAGGGTCACTATGGAGGCACAGAGGCAGAGCGTCTCAGGCAGGGTCACTATGGTGGCACAGAGGCTCAGTGTCTCAGGCAGGGTCACTATGATGGCACAGAGGCACAGCGTCTCAGGCAGGGTCACTGTGATGGCACAGAGGCACAGCACCTCAGGCAGGGTCACTATGATGGCACAGAGGCACAGCGTCTCTAGGCAGGGTCACTATGATGGCACAGAGGCACAGCGTCTCCGGCAGGACCACTATGATGGCACAGAGGCAGAGCATCTCAGGCAGGGTCACTATGATGGCACAGAGGCACAGCGTCTCAGGCAGGGTCACTATGATGGCACAGAGGCACAGCGTCTCCGGCAGGGCCACTATGATGGCACAGAGGCACAGCGTCTCAGGCAGGGTCACTATGATGGCACAGAGGCACAGCGTCTCTAGGCAGGGTCACTATGATGGCACAGAAGCACAGCGTCTCTAGGCAGGGTCACTATGATGGCACAGAGGCAGAGCGTCTCTAGGCAGGGTCACTATGATGGCACAGAGGCACAGCGTCTCAGGCAGGGTCACTATGATGGCACAGAGGCACAGCGTCTCAGGCAGGGTCACTATGATGGCACAGAAGCACAGCGTCTCAGGCAGGGTCACTACGATAGCACAGAGGCACAGCGTCTCAGGCAGGGTCACTATGATGACACAGCGTCTCAGGCAGGGTGACTATGATGGCACAGAGGCACAGCGTCTCAGGCAGGGTCACTATGATGGCACAGAGGCACAGCGTCTCCCGCAGGGCCACTATGATGGCACAGAGGCCCAGCGTATCAGGCAGGGTCACTATGATGGCACAGAGGCACAGCGTCTCAGGCAGGGTCACTATGATGGCACAGAGGCACAGCGTCTCCGGCAGGGTCACTATGATGGCACAGAGGCACAGCGTCTCAGGCAGGGTCACTATGATGGCACAGAGGCACAACGTCTCTAGGCAGTGTCACTATGATGGCACAGAGGCACAGCGTCTCAGTCAGGGTCTCTATGATGGCACAGAGGCACAGCGTCTCAGGCAGGGTCACTATGATGGCACAGAGGCACAGCGTCTCAGGCAGGGTCACTATGGAGGCACAGAGGCACAGCGTCTCTAGGCAGGGTCACTATGGAGGCACAGAGGCAGAGCGTCTCAGGCAGGGTCACTATGGTGGCACAGAGGCACAGTGTCTCAGGCAGGGTCACTATGATGGCACAGAGGCACAGCGTCTCAGGCAGGGTCACTGTGATGGCACAGAGGCACAGCATCTCAGGCAGGGTCACTATGATGGCACAGAGGCACAGCGTCTCTAGGCAGGGTCACTATGAAGGCACAGAGGCACAGCGTCTCCAGGCAGCGTCACTATGATGGCACAGAGGCACAGCGTCTCAGGCAGGGTCACTATGATGGCACAGAGGCACAGCGTCTCAGGCAGGGTCACTATGATGGCGCAGAGGAACAGCGTCTCAGGCAGGGTCACTATGATGGCACAGAGGCACAGCGTCTCAGGCAGGGTCACTATGATGGCACAGAGGCAGAGCGTCTCAGGCAGGGTCACTATGATGGCACAGAGGCACAGCGTCTCTAGGCAGGGTCACTATGATGGCACAGAGGCACAGCGTCTCAGGCAGGGTCACTATGATGGCACAGAGGCACAGAGTCTCTAGGCAGGGTCACTATGATGGCACAGAGGCACAGCGTCTCCGGCAGGGCCACTATGATGCCACAGAGGCACAGCGTCTCAGGCAGGGTCACTATGATGGCACAGAGGCACAGCGTCTCAGGCAGGGGCACTATGATGGCACAGAGGCAGAGCGTCTCAGGCAGGGTCACTATGATGGCACAGAGGCACAGCGTCTCAGGCAGGGGCACTATGATGGCACAGAGGCACAGCGTCTCAGGCAGGGTCACTATGATGGCACAGAGGCAGAGCGTCTCAGGCAGGGTCACTATGATGGCACAGAGGCACAGCGTCTCAGGCAGGGTCACTAGGATGGCACAGAGGCACAGCGTCTCTAGGCAGTGTCACTATGATGGCACAGAGGCACACCGTCTCAGGCAGGGTCACTATGATGGCACAGAGGCACAGCGTCTCAGGCAGGGTCACTATGATGGCACAGAGGCACAGCGTCTCTAGGCAGTGTCACTATGATGACACAGAGGCACAGCGTCTCCGGCAGGGCCACTATGATGGCACAGAGGCAGAGCGTCTCAGGCAGGGTCACTATGATGGCACAGAGGCAGAGCGTCTCAGGCAGGGTCACTATGCTGGCACAGAAGCACAGCGTCTCAGGCAGGGTCACTATGATAGCACAGAGGCACAACGTCTCAGGCAGGGTCACTATGATGGCACAGAGGCACAGCGTCTCAGGCAGGGTCACTATGATGACACAGCGTCTCAGGCAGGGTGACTATGATGGCACAGAGGCACAGCGTCTCTAGGCAGGGTCACTATGATGGCACAGAGGCACAGCGTCTCCCGCAGGGCCACTATGATGGCACAGAGGCACACCGTCTCAGGCAGGGTCACTATGATGGCACAGAGGCACAGCGTCTCAGGCAGGGGCACTATGATGGCACAGAGGCACAGCGTCTCAGGCAGGGGCACTATGATGGCACAGAGGCACAGCGTCTCTAGGCAGGATCACTATGATGGCACAGAGGCACAGCGTCTCAGGCAGGGTCACTATGATGGCACAGAGGGACAGCGTCTCAGGCAGGGTCACTATGGAGGCACAGAGGCAGAGCGTCTCAGGCAGGGTCACTATGGTGGCACAGAGGCACAGTGTCTGAGGCAGGGTCACTATGATGGCACAGAGGCACAGCGTCTCAGGCAGGGTCACTGTGATGACACAGCGTCTTAGGCACGGTGACTATGATGGCACAGAGGCACAGCGTCTCCGGCAGGGTCACTATGATGGCACAGAGGCACAGCGTCTCTAGGCAGTGTCACTATGATGGCACAGAGGCACAGCATCTCAGGCAGGGTGACTATGATGGCACAGAGGCACAGCGTCTCAGGCAGGGTCACTATGATGGCACAGAGGCACAGCGTCTCCGGCAGGGTCACTATGATGGCACAGAGGCACAGCGTCTCAGGCAGGGTCACTATGGAGGCACAGAGGCACAGCGTCTCTAGGCAGGGTCACTATGGAGGCACAGAGGCAGAGCGTCTCAGGCAGGGTCACTATGGTGGCACAGAGGCTCAGTGTCTCAGGCAGGGTCACTATGATGGCACAGAGGCACAGCGTCTCAGGCAGGGTCACTGTGATGGCACAGAGGCACAGCACCTCAGGCAGGGTCACTATGATGGCACAGAGGCACAGCGTCTCTAGGCAGGGTCACTATGATGGCACAGAGGCACAGCGTCTCCGGCAGGACCACTATGATGGCACAGAGGCAGAGCATCTCAGGCAGGGTCACTATGATGGCACAGAGGCACAGCGTCTCAGGCAGGGTCACTATGATGGCACAGAGGCACAGCGTCTCCGGCAGGGCCACTATGATGGCACAGAGGCACAGCGTCTCAGGCAGGGTCACTATGATGGCACAGAGGCACAGCGTCTCTAGGCAGGGTCACTATGATGGCACAGAAGCACAGCGTCTCTAGGCAGGGTCACTATGATGGCACAGAGGCAGAGCGTCTCTAGGCAGGGTCACTATGATGGCACAGAGGCACAGCGTCTCAGGCAGGGTCACTATGATGGCACAGAGGCACAGCGTCTCAGGCAGGGTCACTATGATGGCACAGAAGCACAGCGTCTCAGGCAGGGTCACTACGATAGCACAGAGGCACAGCGTCTCAGGCAGGGTCACTATGATGACACAGCGTCTCAGGCAGGGTGACTATGATGGCACAGAGGCACAGCGTCTCAGGCAGGGTCACTATGATGGCACAGAGGCACAGCGTCTCAGGCAGGGGCACTATGATGGCACAGAGGCACAGCGTCTCAGGCAGGGTCACTATGATGGCACAGAGGCACAGCGTCTCTAGGCAGGGTCACTATGATGGCACAGAGGCACAGCGTCTCAGGCAGGGTCACTATGATGGCACAGAGGCACAGCGTCTCAGGCAGGGTCATTATGGAGGCACAGAGGCAGAGCGTCTCAGGCAGGGTCACTATGATGGCACAGAGGCACAGCGTCTCAGGCAGGGTCACTATGATGGCACAGAGGCACAGCGTCTCAGGCAGGGTCACTATGATGGCACAGAGGCACAGCGTCTCTAGGCAGGGACACTATGATGGCACAGAGGCACAGCGTCTCAGGCAGGGTCACTATGATGGCACAGAGGCACAGCGTCTCAGGCAGGGTCATTATGGAGGCACAGAGGCAGAGCGTCTCAGGCAGGGTCACTATGATGGCACAGAGGCACAGCGTCTCAGGCAGGGTCACTATGATGGCACAGAGGCACAGTGTCTCAGGCAGGGTCACTATGATGGCACAGAGGCGCAGCGTCTCCAGGCAGGGTCACTATGATGGCACAGAGGCACAGCGTCTCTAGGCAGGGTCACTATGGTGGCACAGAAGCACAGCGTCTCAGGCAGGGTCACTATGATGGCACAGAGGCACAGCGTCTCAGGCTTGGTCACTATGATGGCACAGAGGCACAGCGTCTCAGGCAGGGTCACTATGATGACACAGCGTCTCAGGCAGGGTGACTATGATGGCACAGAGGCACAGCGTCTCAGACAGGGGCACTATGATGGCACAGAGGCAGAGCGTCTCAGGCAGGGGCACTATGATGGCACAGAGGCACAGCGTCTCAGGCAGGGTCACTATGATGTCACAGAGGAACAGCGTCTCCCGCAGGGCCACTATGATGGCACAGAGGCCCAGCGTATCAGGCAGGGTCACTATGATGGCACAGAGGCACAGCGTCTCAGGCAGGGTCACTATGATGGCACAGAGGCACAGCGTCTCCGGCAGGGTCACTATGATGGCACAGAGGCACAGCCTCTCAGGCAGGGTCACTATGATGGCACAGAGGCACAACGTCTCTAGGCAGTGTCACTATGATGGCACAGAGGCACAGCGTCTCAGTCAGGGTCTCTATGATGGCACAGAGGCACAGCGTCTCAGGCAGGGTCACTATGATGGCACAGAGGCACAGCGTCTCAGGCAGGGTCACTATGGAGGCACAGAGGCACAGCGTCTCTAGGCAGGGTCACTATGGAGGCACAGAGGCAGAGCGTCTCAGGCAGGGTCACTATGGTGGCACAGAGGCACAGTGTCTCAGGCAGGGTCACTATGATGGCACAGAGGCACAGCGTCTCAGGCAGGGTCACTGTGATGGCACAGAGGCACAGCATCTCAGGCAGGGTCACTATGATGGCACAGAGGCACAGCGTCTCTAGGCAGGGTCACTATGAAGGCACAGAGGCACAGCGTCTCCAGGCAGCGTCACTATGATGGCACAGAGGCACAGCGTCTCAGGCAGGGTCACTATGATGGCACAGAGGCACAGCGTCTCAGGCAGGGTCACTATGATGGCACCGAGGCACAGCGTCTCAGGCAGGGTCACTATGGAGGCACAGAGGCACAGCGTCTCAGGCAGGGTCACTATGATGGCACAGAGGCAGAGCGTCTCCAGGCAGGGTCACTATGATGGCACAGAGGCACAGCGTCTCAGGCAGGGTCACTATGATGGCACAGAGGCACAGGGTCTCCAGGCAGGGTCACTATAATGGCACAGAGGCACAGCGTCTCCAGGCAGGGTCACTATGATGGCACAGAGGCAGAGCGTCTCAGGCAGGGTCACTATGGTGGCACAGAGGCACAGTGTCTCAGGCAGGGTCACTATGATGGCACAGAGGCAGAGCGTCTCAGGCAGGGTCACTGTGATGGCACAGAGGCACAGTGTCTCTAGGCAGGGTCACTATGATGGCACAGAGGCACAGCGTCTCCGGCAGGGTCACTATGATGGCACAGAGGCACAGCGTCTCAGGCAGGGTCACTATGATGGCACAGAGGCACAGTGTCTCAGGCAGGGTCACTATGATGGCACAGAGGCAGAGCGTCTCAGGCAGGGTCACTGTGATGGCACAGAGGCACAGCGTCTCTAGGCAGGGTCACTATGATGGCACAGAGGCACAGCGTCTCAGGCAGGGTCACTGTGATGGCACAGAGGCACAGCGTCTCTAGGCAGTGTCACTATGATGACACAGAGGCACAGCGTCTCCGGCAGGGCCACTATGATGGCACAGAGGCAGAGCGTCTCAGGCAGGGTCACTATGATGGCACAGAGGCAGAGCGTCTCAGGCAGGGTCACTATGCTGGCACAGAAGCACAGCGTCTCAGGCAGGGTCACTATGATAGCACAGAGGCACAACGTCTCAGGCAGGGTCACTATGATGGCACAGAGGCACAGCGTCTCAGGCAGGGTCACTATGATGACACAGCGTCTCAGGCAGGGTGACTATGATGGCACAGAGGCACAGCGTCTCTAGGCAGGGTCACTATGATGGCACAGAGGCACAGCGTCTCCCGCAGGGCCACTATGATCGCACAGAGGCACACCGTCTCAGGCAGGGTCACTATGATGGCACAGAGGCACAGCGTCTCAGGCAGGGGCACTATGATGGCACAGAGGCACAGCGTCTCAGGCAGGGGCACTATGATGGCACAGAGGCACAGCGTCTCTAGGCAGGATCACTATGATGGCACAGAGGCACAGCGTCTCAGGCAGGGTCACTATGATGGCACAGAGGGACAGCGTCTCAGGCAGGGTCACTATGGAGGCACAGAGGCAGAGCGTCTCAGGCAGGGTCACTATGGTGGCACAGAGGCACAGTGTCTGAGGCAGGGTCACTATGATGGCACAGAGGCACAGCGTCTCAGGCAGGGTCACTGTGATGACACAGCGTCTTAGGCACGGTGACTATGATGGCACAGAGGCACAGCGTCTCCGGCAGGGTCACTATGATGGCACAGAGGCACAGCGTCTCTAGGCAGTGTCACTATGATGGCACAGAGGCACAGCATCTCAGGCAGGGTGACTATGATGGCACAGAGGCACAGCGTCTCAGGCAGGGTCACTATGATGGCACAGAGGCACAGCGTCTCCGGCAGGGTCACTATGATGGCACAGAGGCACAGCGTCTCAGGCAGGGTCACTATGGAGGCACAGAGGCACAGCGTCTCTAGGCAGGGTCACTATGGAGGCACAGAGGCAGAGCGTCTCAGGCAGGGTCACTATGGTGGCACAGAGGCTCAGTGTCTCAGGCAGGGTCACTATGATGGCACAGAGGCACAGCGTCTCAGGCAGGGTCACTGTGATGGCACAGAGGCACAGCACCTCAGGCAGGGTCACTATGATGGCACAGAGGCACAGCGTCTCTAGGCAGGGTCACTATGATGGCACAGAGGCACAGCGTCTCCGGCAGGACCACTATGATGGCACAGAGGCAGAGCATCTCAGGCAGGGTCACTATGATGGCACAGAGGCACAGCGTCTCAGGCAGGGTCACTATGATGGCACAGAGGCACAGCGTCTCCGGCAGGGCCACTATGATGGCACAGAGGCACAGCGTCTCAGGCAGGGTCACTATGATGGCACAGAGGCACAGCGTCTCTAGGCAGGGTCACTATGATGGCACAGAAGCACAGCGTCTCTAGGCAGGGTCACTATGATGGCACAGAGGCAGAGCGTCTCTAGGCAGGGTCACTATGATGGCACAGAGGCACAGCGTCTCAGGCAGGGTCACTATGATGGCACAGAGGCACAGCGTCTCAGGCAGGGTCACTATGATGGCACAGAAGCACAGCGTCTCAGGCAGGGTCACTACGATAGCACAGAGGCAAAGCGTCTCAGGCAGGGTCACTATGATGACACAGCGTCTCAGGCAGGGTGACTATGATGGCACAGAGGCACAGCGTCTCAGGCAGGGTCACTATGATGGCACAGAGGCACAGCGTCTCAGGCAGGGGCACTATGATGGCACAGAGGCACAGCGTCTCAGGCAGGGTCACTATGATGGCACAGAGGCACAGCGTCTCTAGGCAGGGTCACTATGATGGCACAGAGGCACAGCGTCTCAGGCAGGGTCACTATGATGGCACAGAGGCACAGCGTCTCAGGCAGGGTCATTATGGAGGCACAGAGGCAGAGCGTCTCAGGCAGGGTCACTATGATGGCACAGAGGCACAGCGTCTCAGGCAGGGTCACTATGATGGCACAGAGGCACAGCGTCTCAGGCAGGGTCACTATGATGGCACAGAGGCACAGCGTCTCTAGGCAGGGACACTATGATGGCACAGAGGCACAGCGTCTCAGGCAGGGTCACTATGATGGCACAGAGGCACAGCGTCTCAGGCAGGGTCATTATGGAGGCACAGAGGCAGAGCGTCTCAGGCAGGGTCACTATGATGGCACAGAGGCACAGCGTCTCAGGCAGGGTCACTATGATGGCACAGAGGCACAGCGTCTCTAGGCAGGGTCACTATGATGGCACAGAGGCACAGTGTCTCAGGCAGGGTCACTATGATGGCACAGAGGCGCAGCGTCTCCAGGCAGGGTCACTATGATGGCACAGAGGCACAGCGTCTCTAGGCAGGGTCACTATGGTGGCACAGAAGCACAGCGTCTCAGGCAGGGTCACTATGATGGCACAGAGGCACAGCGTCTCAGGCTTGGTCACTATGATGGCACAGAGGCACAGCGTCTCAGGCAGGGTCACTATGATGACACAGCGTCTCAGGCAGGGTGACTATGATGGCACAGAGGCACAGCGTCTCAGACAGGGGCACTATGATGGCACAGAGGCACAGCGTCTCAGGCAGGGGCACTATGATGGCACAGAGGCACAGCGTCTCAGGCAGGGTCACTATGATGTCACAGAGGAACAGCGTCTCCCGCAGGGCCACTATGATGGCACAGAGGCCCAGCGTATCAGGCAGGGTCACTATGATGGCACAGAGGCACAGCGTCTCAGGCAGGGTCACTATGATGGCACAGAGGCACAGCGTCTCCGGCAGGGTCACTATGATGGCACAGAGGCACAGCGTCTCAGGCAGGGTCACTATGATGGCACAGAGGCACAACGTCTCTAGGCAGTGTCACTATGATGGCACAGAGGCACAGCGTCTCAGTCAGGGTCTCTATGATGGCACAGAGGCACAGCGTCTCAGGCAGGGTCACTATGATGGCACAGAGGCACAGCGTCTCAGGCAGGGTCACTATGGAGGCACAGAGGCACAGCGTCTCTAGGCAGGGTCACTATGGAGGCACAGAGGCAGAGCGTCTCAGGCAGGGTCACTATGGTGGCACAGAGGCACAGTGTCTCAGGCAGGGTCACTATGATGGCACAGAGGCACAGCGTCTCAGGCAGGGTCACTGTGATGGCACAGAGGCACAGCATCTCAGGCAGGGTCACTATGATGGCACAGAGGCACAGCGTCTCTAGGCAGGGTCACTATGAAGGCACAGAGGCACAGCGTCTCCAGGCAGCGTCACTATGATGGCACAGAGGCACAGCGTCTCAGGCAGGGTCACTATGATGGCACAGAGGCACAGCGTCTCAGGCAGGGTCACTATGATGGCACAGAGGCACAGCGTCTCAGGCAGGGTCACTATGGAGGCACAGAGGCACAGCGTCTCAGGCAGGGTCACTATGATGGCACAGAGGCACAGCGTCTCAAGCTGGGTCACTATGATGGCACAGAGGCACACCGTCTCAGGCAGGGTCACTATGATGGCACAGAGGCACAGGGTCTCCAGGCAGGGTCACTATAATGGCACAGAGGAACAGCGTCTCCAGGCAGGGTCACTATGATGGCACAGAGGCAGAGCGTCTCAGGCAGGGTCACTATGGTGGCACAGAGGCACAGTGTCTCAGGCAGGGTCACTATGATGGCACAGAGGCAGAGCGTCTCAGGCAGGGTCACTGTGATGGCACAGAGGCACAGTGTCTCTAGGCAGGGTCACTATGATGGCACAGAGGCACAGCGTCTCCGGCAGGGTCACTATGATGGCACAGAGGCACAGCGTCTCAGGCAGGGTCACTATGATGGCACAGAGGCACAGTGTCTCAGGCAGGGTCACTATGATGGCACAGAGGCAGAGCGTCTCAGGCAGGGTCACTGTGATGGCACAGAGGCACAGCGTCTCTAGGCAGGGTCACTATGATGGCACAGAGGCACAGCGTCTCAGGCAGGGTCACTGTGATGGCACAGAGGCACAGCGTCTCTAGGCAGGGTCACTATGATGGCACAGAGGCACAGCGTCTCTAGGCAGGGTCACTATGATGGCACAGAGGCACAGCGTCTCCCGCAGGGCCACTATGATGGCACAGAGGCACAGTGTCTCAGGCAGGGTCACTATGATGGCACAGAGGCACAGCGTCTCCACGCAGGGTCACTATGATGGCACAGAGGCACAGCGTCTCTAGGCAGGGTCACTATGGTGGCACAGAAGCACAGCGTCTCAGGCAGGGTCACTATGATGGCACAGAGGCACAGCGTCTCAGGCTTGGTCACTATGATGGCACAGAGGCACAGCGTCTCAGGCAGGGTCACTATGATGACACAGCGTCTCAGGCAGGGTGACTATGATGGCACAGAGGCACAGCGTCTCAGACAGGGGCACTATGATGGCACAGAGGCACAGCGTCTCAGGCAGGGGCACTATGATGGCACAGAGGCACAGCGTCTCAGGCAGGGTCACTATGATGGCACAGAGGCACAGCGTCTCCCGCAGGGCCACTATTATGGCACAGAGGCCCAGCGTATCAGGCAGGGTCACTATGATGGCACAGAGGCACAGCGTCTCAGGCAGGGTCACTATGATGGCACAGAGGCACAGCGTCTCCGGCAGGGTCACTATGATGGCACAGAGGCACAGCGTCTCAGGCAGGGTCACTATGATGGCACAGAGGCACAACGTCTCTAGGCAGTGTCACTATGATGGCACAGAGGCACAGCGTCTCAGTCAGGGTCTCTATGATGGCACAGAGGCACAGCGTCTCAGGCAGGGTCACTATGATGGCACAGAGGCACAGCGTCTCAGGCAGGGTCACTATGGAGGCACAGAGGCACAGCGTCTCTAGGCAGGGTCACTATGGAGGCACAGAGGCAGAGCGTCTCAGGCAGGGTCACTATGGTGGCACAGAGGCACAGTGTCTCAGGCAGGGTCACTATGATGGCACAGAGGCACAGCGTCTCAGGCAGGGTCACTGTGATGGCACAGAGGCACAGCATCTCAGGCAGGGTCACTATGATGGCACAGAGGCACAGCGTCTCTAGGCAGGGTCACTATGAAGGCACAGAGGCACAGCGTCTCCAGGCAGGGTCACTATGATGGCACAGAGGCAGAGCGTCTCAGGCAGGGTCACTATGGTGGCACAGAGGCACAGTGTCTCAGGCAGGGTCACTATGATGGCACAGAGGCAGAGCGTCTCAGGCAGGGTCACTGTGATGGCACAGAGGCACAGCGTCTCTAGGCAGGGTCACTATGATGGCACAGAGGCACAGCGTCTCTAGGCAGGGTCACTATGATGGCACAGAGGCACAGCGTCTCAGGCAGGGTCACTGTGATGGCACAGAGGCACAGCGTCTCTAGGCAGGGTCACTATGATGGCACAGAGGCACAGCGTCTCTAGGCAGGGTCACTATGATGGCACAGAGGCACAGCGTCTCAGGCAGGGTCACTATGAAGGCACAGAGGCACAGCGTCTCTAGGCAGGGTCACTATGAAGGCACAGAGGCACAGCGTCTCCAGGCAGCGTCACTATGATGGCACAGAGGCACAGCGTCTCAGGCAGGGTCACTATGATGGCACAGAGGCACACCGTCTCAGGCAGGGTCACTATGATGGCACAGAGGCACACCGTCTCAGGCAGGGTGACTATGATGGCACAGAGGCACAGCGTCTCAAGCTGGGTCACTATGATGGCACAGAGGCACACCGTCTCAGGCAGGGTCACTATGATGGCACAGAGGCACAGGGTCTCCAGGCAGGGTCACTATAATGGCACAGAGGCACAGCGTCTCCAGGCAGGGTCACTATGATGGCACAGAGGCAGAGCGTCTCAGGCAGGGTCACTATGGTGGCACAGAGGCACAGTGTCTCAGGCAGGGTCACTATGATGGCACAGAGGCAGAGCGTCTCAGGCAGGGTCACTGTGATGGCACAGAGGCACAGTGTCTCTAGGCAGGGTCACTATGATGGCACAGAGGCACAGCGTCTCCGGCAGGGTCACTATGATGGCACAGAGGCACAGCGTCTCAGGCAGGGTCACTATGATGGCACAGAGGCACAGTGTCTCAGGCAGGGTCACTATGATGGCACAGAGGCAGAGCGTCTCAGGCAGGGTCACTGTGATGGCACAGAGGCACAGCGTCTCTAGGCAGGGTCACTATGATGGCACAGAGGCACAGCGTCTCTAGGCAGGGTCACTATGATGGCACAGAGGCACAGCGTCTCAGGCAGGGTCACTGTGATGGCACAGAGGCACAGCGTCTCTAGGCAGGGTCACTATGATGGCACAGAGGCACAGCGTCTCTAGGCAGGGTCACTATGATGGCACAGAGGCACAGCGTCTCCCGCAGGGCCACTATGATGGCACAGAGGCACAGTGTCTCAGGCAGGGTCACTATGATGGCACAGAGGCACAGCGTCTCCAGGCAGGGTCACTATGATGGCACAGAGGCACAGCGTCTCTAGGCAGGGTCACTATGGTGGCACAGAAGCACAGCGTCTCAGGCAGGGTCACTATGATGGCACAGAGGCACAGCGTCTCAGGCTTGGTCACTGTGATGGCACAGAGGCACAGCGTCTCAGGCAGGGTCACTATGATGACACAGCGTCTCAGGCAGGGTGACTATGATGGCACAGAGGCACAGCGTCTCAGACAGGGGCACTATGATGGCACAGAGGCACAGCGTCTCAGGCAGGGGCACTATGATGGCACAGAGGCACAGCGTCTCAGGCAGGGTCACTATGATGGCACAGAGGCACAGCGTCTCCCGCAGGGCCACTATTATGGCACAGAGGCCCAGCGTATCAGGCAGGGTCACTATGATGGCACAGAGGCACAGCGTCTCAGGCAGGGTCACTATGATGGCACAGAGGCACAGCGTCTCCGGCAGGGTCACTATGATGGCACAGAGGCACAGCGTCTCAGGCAGGGTCACTATGATGGCACAGAGGCACAACGTCTCTAGGCAGTGTCACTATGATGGCACAGAGGCACAGCGTCTCAGTCAGGGTCTCTATGATGGCACAGAGGCACAGCGTCTCAGGCAGGGTCACTATGATGGCACAGAGGCACAGCGTCTCAGGCAGGGTCACTATGGAGGCACAGAGGCACAGCGTCTCTAGGCAGGGTCACTATGGAGGCACAGAGGCAGAGCGTCTCAGGCAGGGTCACTATGGTGGCACAGAGGCACAGTGTCTCAGGCAGGGTCACTATGATGGCACAGAGGCAGAGCGTCTCAGGCAGGGTCACTGTGATGGCACAGAGGCACAGCATCTCAGGCAGGGTCACTATGATGGCACAGAGGCACAGCGTCTCTAGGCAGGGTCACTATGAAGGCACAGAGGCACAGCGTCTCCAGGCAGGGTCACTATGATGGCACAGAGGCACAGCGTCTCAGGCAGGCTCACTATGATGGCACAGAGGCACAGCGTCTCAGGCAGGGTCACTATGATGGCACAGAGGCACAGCGTCTCAGGCAGGGTCACTATGATGGCACAGAGGCACAGCGTCTCAGGCAGGGTCACTATGGAGGCACAGAGGCACAGCGTCTCAGGCAGGGTCACTATGATGGCACAGAGGCACAGCGTCTCAAGCTGGGTCACTATGATGGCACAGAGGCACAGCGTCTCAGGCAGGGTCACTATGATGGCACAGAGGCACAGGGTCTCCAGGCAGGGTCACTATAATGGCACAGAGGCACAGCGTCTCCAGGCAGGGTCACTATGATGGCACAGAGGCAGAGCGTCTCAGGCAGGGTCACTATGGTGGCACAGAGGCACAGTGTCTCAGGCAGGGTCACTATGATGGCACAGAGGCAGAGCGTCTCAGGCAGGGTCACTGTGATGGCACAGAGGCACAGTGTCTCTAGGCAGGGTCACTATGATGGCACAGAGGCAGAGCGTCTCAGGCAGGGTCACTGTGATGGCACAGAGGCACAGCGTCTCTAGGCAGGGTCACTATGATGGCACAGAGGCACAGCGTCTCTAGGCAGGGTCACTATGATGGCACAGAGGCACAGCGTCTCAGGCAGGGTCACTATGGTGGCACAGAGGCACAGCGTCTCAGGCAGGGTCACCATTATGGCACAGAGGCACAGCGTCTCCAGGCAGGGTCACCATGATGGCACAGAGGCACAGTGTCTCTAGGCAGGGTCACTATGATGGCACAGAGGCACCGTGTCTCAGGGAGGGTCACTATGATGGCACCGAGGCACAGCGTCTCCGGCAGGGTCACTATGATGGCACAGAGGCACAGCGTCTCAGGCAGGGTCACTATGATGGCACAGAGGCAGAGCGTCTCCAGGCAGGGTCACTATGATGGCACAGAGGCACAGCGTCTCAGGCAGGGTCACTATGATGGCACAGAGGCACAGGGTCTCCAGGCAGGGTCACTATAATGGCACAGAGGCACAGCGTCTCCAGGCAGGGTCACTATGATGGCACAGAGGCAGAGCGTCTCAGGCAGGGTCACTATGGTGGCACAGAGGCACAGTGTCTCAGGCAGGGTCACTATGATGGCACAGAGGCAGAGCGTCTCAGGCAGGGTCACTGTGATGGCACAGAGGCACAGTGTCTCTAGGCAGGGTCACTATGATGGCACAGAGGCACAGCGTCTCCGGCAGGGTCACTATGATGGCACAGAGGCACAGCGTCTCAGGCAGGGTCACTATGATGGCACAGAGGCACAGTGTCTCAGGCAGGGTCACTATGATGGCACAGAGGCAGAGCGTCTCAGGCAGGGTCACTGTGATGGCACAGAGGCACAGCGTCTCTAGGCAGGGTCACTATGATGGCACAGAGGCACAGCGTCTCAGGCAGGGTCACTGTGATGGCACAGAGGCACAGCGTCTCTAGGCAGTGTCACTATGATGACACAGAGGCACAGCGTCTCCGGCAGGGCCACTATGATGGCACAGAGGCAGAGCGTCTCAGGCAGGGTCACTATGATGGCACAGAGGCAGAGCGTCTCAGGCAGGGTCACTATGCTGGCACAGAAGCACAGCGTCTCAGGCAGGGTCACTATGATAGCACAGAGGCACAACGTCTCAGGCAGGGTCACTATGATGGCACAGAGGCACAGCGTCTCAGGCAGGGTCACTATGATGACACAGCGTCTCAGGCAGGGTGACTATGATGGCACAGAGGCACAGCGTCTCTAGGCAGGGTCACTATGATGGCACAGAGGCACAGCGTCTCCCGCAGGGCCACTATGATGGCACAGAGGCACACCGTCTCAGGCAGGGTCACTATGATGGCACAGAGGCACAGCGTCTCAGGCAGGGGCACTATGATGGCACAGAGGCACAGCGTCTCAGGCAGGGGCACTATGATGGCACAGAGGCACAGCGTCTCTAGGCAGGATCACTATGATGGCACAGAGGCACAGCGTCTCAGGCAGGGTCACTATGATGGCACAGAGGGACAGCGTCTCAGGCAGGGTCACTATGGAGGCACAGAGGCAGAGCGTCTCAGGCAGGGTCACTATGGTGGCACAGAGGCACAGTGTCTGAGGCAGGGTCACTATGATGGCACAGAGGCACAGCGTCTCAGGCAGGGTCACTGTGATGACACAGCGTCTTAGGCACGGTGACTATGATGGCACAGAGGCACAGCGTCTCCGGCAGGGTCACTATGATGGCACAGAGGCACAGCGTCTCTAGGCAGTGTCACTATGATGGCACAGAGGCACAGCATCTCAGGCAGGGTGACTATGATGGCACAGAGGCACAGCGTCTCAGGCAGGGTCACTATGATGGCACAGAGGCACAGCGTCTCCGGCAGGGTCACTATGATGGCACAGAGGCACAGCGTCTCAGGCAGGGTCACTATGGAGGCACAGAGGCACAGCGTCTCTAGGCAGGGTCACTATGGAGGCACAGAGGCAGAGCGTCTCAGGCAGGGTCACTATGGTGGCACAGAGGCTCAGTGTCTCAGGCAGGGTCACTATGATGGCACAGAGGCACAGCGTCTCAGGCAGGGTCACTGTGATGGCACAGAGGCACAGCACCTCAGGCAGGGTCACTATGATGGCACAGAGGCACAGCGTCTCTAGGCAGGGTCACTATGATGGCACAGAGGCACAGCGTCTCCGGCAGGACCACTATGATGGCACAGAGGCAGAGCATCTCAGGCAGGGTCACTATGATGGCACAGAGGCACAGCGTCTCAGGCAGGGTCACTATGATGGCACAGAGGCACAGCGTCTCCGGCAGGGCCACTATGATGGCACAGAGGCACAGCGTCTCCGGCAGGGTCACTATGATGGCACAGAGGCACAGCGTCTCAGGCAGGGTCACTATGATGGCACAGAGGCAGAGCGTCTCCAGGCAGGGTCACTATGATGGCACAGAGGCACAGCGTCTCAGGCAGGGTCACTATGATGGCACAGAGGCACAGGGTCTCCAGGCAGGGTCACTATAATGGCACAGAGGCACAGCGTCTCCAGGCAGGGTCACTATGATGGCACAGAGGCAGAGCGTCTCAGGCAGGGTCACTATGGTGGCACAGAGGCACAGTGTCTCAGGCAGGGTCACTATGATGGCACAGAGGCAGAGCGTCTCAGGCAGGGTCACTGTGATGGCACAGAGGCACAGTGTCTCTAGGCAGGGTCACTATGATGGCACAGAGGCACAGCGTCTCCGGCAGGGTCACTATGATGGCACAGAGGCACAGCGTCTCAGGCAGGGTCACTATGATGGCACAGAGGCACAGTGTCTCAGGCAGGGTCACTATGATGGCACAGAGGCAGAGCGTCTCAGGCAGGGTCACTGTGATGGCACAGAGGCACAGCGTCTCTAGGCAGGGTCACTATGATGGCACAGAGGCACAGCGTCTCAGGCAGGGTCACTGTGATGGCACAGAGGCACAGCGTCTCTAGGCAGTGTCACTATGATGACACAGAGGCACAGCGTCTCCGGCAGGGCCACTATGATGGCACAGAGGCAGAGCGTCTCAGGCAGGGTCACTATGATGGCACAGAGGCAGAGCGTCTCAGGCAGGGTCACTATGCTGGCACAGAAGCACAGCGTCTCAGGCAGGGTCACTATGATAGCACAGAGGCACAACGTCTCAGGCAGGGTCACTATGATGGCACAGAGGCACAGCGTCTCAGGCAGGGTCACTATGATGACACAGCGTCTCAGGCAGGGTGACTATGATGGCACAGAGGCACAGCGTCTCTAGGCAGGGTCACTATGATGGCACAGAGGCACAGCGTCTCCCGCAGGGCCACTATGATGGCACAGAGGCACACCGTCTCAGGCAGGGTCACTATGATGGCACAGAGGCACAGCGTCTCAGGCAGGGGCACTATGATGGCACAGAGGCACAGCGTCTCAGGCAGGGGCACTATGATGGCACAGAGGCACAGCGTCTCTAGGCAGGATCACTATGATGGCACAGAGGCACAGCGTCTCAGGCAGGGTCACTATGATGGCACAGAGGGACAGCGTCTCAGGCAGGGTCACTATGGAGGCACAGAGGCAGAGCGTCTCAGGCAGGGTCACTATGGTGGCACAGAGGCACAGTGTCTGAGGCAGGGTCACTATGATGGCACAGAGGCACAGCGTCTCAGGCAGGGTCACTGTGATGACACAGCGTCTTAGGCACGGTGACTATGATGGCACAGAGGCACAGCGTCTCCGGCAGGGTCACTATGATGGCACAGAGGCACAGCGTCTCTAGGCAGTGTCACTATGATGGCACAGAGGCACAGCATCTCAGGCAGGGTGACTATGATGGCACAGAGGCACAGCGTCTCAGGCAGGGTCACTATGATGGCACAGAGGCACAGCGTCTCCGGCAGGGTCACTATGATGGCACAGAGGCACAGCGTCTCAGGCAGGGTCACTATGGAGGCACAGAGGCACAGCGTCTCTAGGCAGGGTCACTATGGAGGCACAGAGGCAGAGCGTCTCAGGCAGGGTCACTATGGTGGCACAGAGGCTCAGTGTCTCAGGCAGGGTCACTATGATGGCACAGAGGCACAGCGTCTCAGGCAGGGTCACTGTGATGGCACAGAGGCACAGCACCTCAGGCAGGGTCACTATGATGGCACAGAGGCACAGCGTCTCTAGGCAGGGTCACTATGATGGCACAGAGGCACAGCGTCTCCGGCAGGACCACTATGATGGCACAGAGGCAGAGCATCTCAGGCAGGGTCACTATGATGGCACAGAGGCACAGCGTCTCAGGCAGGGTCACTATGATGGCACAGAGGCACAGCGTCTCCGGCAGGGCCACTATGATGGCACAGAGGCACAGCGTCTCAGGCAGGGTCACTATGATGGCACAGAGGCACAGCGTCTCTAGGCAGGGTCACTATGATGGCACAGAAGCACAGCGTCTCTAGGCAGGGTCACTATGATGGCACAGAGGCAGAGCGTCTCTAGGCAGGGTCACTATGATGGCACAGAGGCACAGCGTCTCCGGCAGGGTCACTATGATGGCACAGAGGCACAGCGTCTCAGGCAGGGTCACTATGATGGCACAGAAGCACAGCGTCTCAGGCAGGGTCACTACGATAGCACAGAGGCAAAGCGTCTCAGGCAGGGTCACTATGATGACACAGCGTCTCAGGCAGGGTGACTATGATGGCACAGAGGCACAGCGTCTCAGGCAGGGTCACTATGATGGCACAGAGGCACAGCGTCTCAGGCAGGGGCACTATGATGGCACAGAGGCACAGCGTCTCAGGCAGGGTCACTATGATGGCACAGAGGCACAGCGTCTCTAGGCAGGGTCACTATGATGGCACAGAGGCACAGCGTCTCAGGCAGGGTCACTATGATGGCACAGAGGCACAGCGTCTCAGGCAGGGTCATTATGGAGGCACAGAGGCAGAGCGTCTCAGGCAGGGTCACTATGATGGCACAGAGGCACAGCGTCTCAGGCAGGGTCACTATGATGGCACAGAGGCACAGCGTCTCAGGCAGGGTCACTATGATGGCACAGAGGCACAGCGTCTCTAGGCAGGGACACTATGATGGCACAGAGGCACAGCGTCTCAGGCAGGGTCACTATGATGGCACAGAGGCACAGCGTCTCAGGCAGGGTCATTATGGAGGCACAGAGGCAGAGCGTCTCAGGCAGGGTCACTATGATGGCACAGAGGCACAGCGTCTCAGGCAGGGTCACTATGATGGCACAGAGGCACAGCGTCTCTAGGCAGGGTCACTATGATGGCACAGAGGCACAGTGTCTCAGGCAGGGTCACTATGATGGCACAGAGGCGCAGCGTCTCCAGGCAGGGTCACTATGATGGCACAGAGGCACAGCGTCTCTAGGCAGGGTCACTATGGTGGCACAGAAGCACAGCGTCTCAGGCAGGGTCACTATGATGGCACAGAGGCACAGCGTCTCAGGCTTGGTCACTATGATGGCACAGAGGCACAGCGTCTCAGGCAGGGTCACTATGATGACACAGCGTCTCAGGCAGGGTCACTATGATGGCACAGAGGCACAGCGTCTCAGACAGGGGCACTATGATGGCACAGAGGCACAGCGTCTCAGGCAGGGGCACTATGATGGCACAGAGGCACAGCGTCTCAGGCAGGGTCACTATGATGTCACAGAGGAACAGCGTCTCCCGCAGGGCCACTATGATGGCACAGAGGCCCAGCGTATCAGGCAGGGTCACTATGATGGCACAGAGGCACAGCGTCTCAGGCAGGGTCACTATGATGGCACAGAGGCACAGCGTCTCCGGCAGGGTCACTATGATGGCACAGAGGCACAGCGTCTCAGGCAGGGTCACTATGATGGCACAGAGGCACAACGTCTCTAGGCAGTGTCACTATGATGGCACAGAGGCACAGCGTCTCAGTCAGGGTCTCTATGATGGCACAGAGGCACAGCGTCTCAGGCAGGGTCACTATGATGGCACAGAGGCACAGCGTCTCAGGCAGGGTCACTATGGAGGCACAGAGGCACAGCGTCTCTAGGCAGGGTCACTATGGAGGCACAGAGGCAGAGCGTCTCAGGCAGGGTCACTATGGTGGCACAGAGGCACAGTGTCTCAGGCAGGGTCACTATGATGGCACAGAGGCACAGCGTCTCAGGCAGGGTCACTGTGATGGCACAGAGGCACAGCATCTCAGGCAGGGTCACTATGATGGCACAGAGGCACAGCGTCTCTAGGCAGGGTCACTATGAAGGCACAGAGGCACAGCGTCTCCAGGCAGCGTCACTATGATGGCACAGAGGCACAGCGTCTCAGGCAGGGTCACTATGATGGCACAGAGGCACAGCGTCTCAGGCAGGGTCACTATGATGGCACAGAGGCACAGCGTCTCAGGCAGGGTCACTATGGAGGCACAGAGGCACAGCGTCTCAGGCAGGGTCACTATGATGGCACAGAGGCACAGCGTCTCAAGCTGGGTCACTATGATGGCACAGAGGCACACCGTCTCAGGCAGGGTCACTATGATGGCACAGAGGCACAGGGTCTCCAGGCAGGGTCACTATAATGGCACAGAGGCACAGCGTCTCCAGGCAGGGTCACTATGATGGCACAGAGGCAGAGCGTCTCAGGCAGGGTCACTATGGTGGCACAGAGGCACAGTGTCTCAGGCAGGGTCACTATGATGGCACAGAGGCAGAGCGTCTCAGGCAGGGTCACTGTGATGGCACAGAGGCACAGTGTCTCTAGGCAGGGTCACTATGATGGCACAGAGGCACAGCGTCTCCGGCAGGGTCACTATGATGGCACAGAGGCACAGCGTCTCAGGCAGGGTCACTATGATGGCACAGAGGCACAGTGTCTCAGGCAGGGTCACTATGATGGCACAGAGGCAGAGCGTCTCAGGCAGGGTCACTGTGATGGCACAGAGGCACAGCGTCTCTAGGCAGGGTCACTATGATGGCACAGAGGCACAGCGTCTCAGGCAGGGTCACTGTGATGGCACAGAGGCACAGCGTCTCTAGGCAGGGTCACTATGATGGCACAGAGGCACAGCGTCTCTAGGCAGGGTCACTATGATGGCACAGAGGCACAGCGTCTCCCGCAGGGCCACTATGATGGCACAGAGGCACAGTGTCTCAGGCAGGGTCACTATGATGGCACAGAGGCACAGCGTCTCCACGCAGGGTCACTATGATGGCACAGAGGCACAGCGTCTCTAGGCAGGGTCACTATGGTGGCACAGAAGCACAGCGTCTCAGGCAGGGTCACTATGATGGCACAGAGGCACAGCGTCTCAGGCTTGGTCACTATGATGGCACAGAGGCACAGCGTCTCAGGCAGGGTCACTATGATGACACAGCGTCTCAGGCAGGGTGACTATGATGGCACAGAGGCACAGCGTCTCAGACAGGGGCACTATGATGGCACAGAGGCACAGCGTCTCAGGCAGGGGCACTATGATGGCACAGAGGCACAGCGTCTCAGGCAGGGTCACTATGATGGCACAGAGGCACAGCGTCTCCCGCAGGGCCACTATTATGGCACAGAGGCCCAGCGTATCAGGCAGGGTCACTATGATGGCACAGAGGCACAGCGTCTCAGGCAGGGTCACTATGATGGCACAGAGGCACAGCGTCTCCGGCAGGGTCACTATGATGGCACAGAGGCACAGCGTCTCAGGCAGGGTCACTATGATGGCACAGAGGCACAACGTCTCTAGGCAGTGTCACTATGATGGCACAGAGGCACAGCGTCTCAGTCAGGGTCTCTATGATGGCACAGAGGCACAGCGTCTCAGGCAGGGTCACTATGATGGCACAGAGGCACAGCGTCTCAGGCAGGGTCACTATGGAGGCACAGAGGCACAGCGTCTCTAGGCAGGGTCACTATGGAGGCACAGAGGCAGAGCGTCTCAGGCAGGGTCACTATGGTGGCACAGAGGCACAGTGTCTCAGGCAGGGTCACTATGATGGCACAGAGGCACAGCGTCTCAGGCAGGGTCACTGTGATGGCACAGAGGCACAGCATCTCAGGCAGGGTCACTATGATGGCACAGAGGCACAGCGTCTCTAGGCAGGGTCACTATGAAGGCACAGAGGCACAGCGTCTCCAGGCAGGGTCACTATGATGGCACAGAGGCAGAGCGTCTCAGGCAGGGTCACTATGGTGGCACAGAGGCACAGTGTCTCAGGCAGGGTCACTATGATGGCACAGAGGCAGAGCGTCTCAGGCAGGGTCACTGTGATGGCACAGAGGCACAGTGTCTCTAGGCAGGGTCACTATGATGGCACAGAGGCAGAGCGTCTCAGGCAGGGTCACTGTGATGGCACAGAGGCACAGCGTCTCTAGGCAGGGTCACTATGATGGCACAGAGGCACAGCGTCTCTAGGCAGGGTCACTATGATGGCACAGAGGCACAGCGTCTCAGGCAGGGTCACTGTGATGGCACAGAGGCACAGCGTCTCTAGGCAGGGTCACTATGATGGCACAGAGGCACAGCGTCTCTAGGCAGGGTCACTATGATGGCACAGAGGCACAGCGTCTCAGGCAGGGTCACTATGAAGGCACAGAGGCACAGCGTCTCTAGGCAGGGTCACTATGAAGGCACAGAGGCACAGCGTCTCCAGGCAGCGTCACTATGATGGCACAGAGGCACAGCGTCTCAGGCAGGGTCACTATGATGGCACAGAGGCACACCGTCTCAGGCAGAGTCACTATGATGGCACAGAGGCACACCGTCTCAGGCAGGGTCACTATGATGGCACAGAGGCACACCGTCTCAGGCAGCGTCACTATGATGGCACAGAGGCACAGCGTCTCAAGCTGGGTCACTATGATGGCACAGAGGCACACCGTCTCAGGCAGGGTCACTATGATGGCACAGAGGCACAGGGTCTCCAGGCAGGGTCACTATAATGGCACAGAGGCACAGCGTCTCCAGGCAGGGTCACTATGATGGCACAGAGGCAGAGCGTCTCAGGCAGGGTCACTATGGTGGCACAGAGGCACAGTGTCTCAGGCAGGGTCACTATGATGGCACAGAGGCAGAGCGTCTCAGGCAGGGTCACTGTGATGGCACAGAGGCACAGTGTCTCTAGGCAGGGTCACTATGATGGCACAGAGGCACAGCGTCTCCGGCAGGGTCACTATGATGGCACAGAGGCACAGCGTCTCAGGCAGGGTCACTATGATGGCACAGAGGCACAGTGTCTCAGGCAGGGTCACTATGATGGCACAGAGGCAGAGCGTCTCAGGCAGGGTCACTGTGATGGCACAGAGGCACAGCGTCTCTAGGCAGGGTCACTATGATGGCACAGAGGCACAGCGTCTCTAGGCAGGGTCACTATGATGGCACAGAGGCACAGCGTCTCAGGCAGGGTCACTGTGATGGCACAGAGGCACAGCGTCTCTAGGCAGGGTCACTATGATGGCACAGAGGCACAGCGTCTCTAGGCAGGGTCACTATGATGGCACAGAGGCACAGCGTCTCCCGCAGGGCCACTATGATGGCACAGAGGCACAGTGTCTCAGGCAGGGTCACTATGATGGCACAGAGGCACAGCGTCTCCAGGCAGGGTCACTATGATGGCACAGAGGCACAGCGTCTCTAGGCAGGGTCACTATGGTGGCACAGAAGCACAGCGTCTCAGGCAGGGTCACTATGATGGCACAGAGGCACAGCGTCTCAGGCTTGGTCACTGTGATGGCACAGAGGCACAGCGTCTCAGGCAGGGTCACTATGATGACACAGCGTCTCAGGCAGGGTGACTATGATGGCACAGAGGCACAGCGTCTCAGACAGGGGCACTATGATGGCACAGAGGCACAGCGTCTCAGGCAGGGGCACTATGATGGCACAGAGGCACAGCGTCTCAGGCAGGGTCACTATGATGGCACAGAGGCACAGCGTCTCCCGCAGGGCCACTATTATGGCACAGAGGCCCAGCGTATCAGGCAGGGTCACTATGATGGCACAGAGGCACAGCGTCTCAGGCAGGGTCACTATGATGGCACAGAGGCACAGCGTCTCCGGCAGGGTCACTATGATGGCACAGAGGCACAGCGTCTCAGGCAGGGTCACTATGATGGCACAGAGGCACAACGTCTCTAGGCAGTGTCACTATGATGGCACAGAGGCACAGCGTCTCAGTCAGGGTCTCTATGATGGCACAGAGGCACAGCGTCTCAGGCAGGGTCACTGTGATGGCACAGAGGCACAGCGTCTCAGGCAGGGTCACTATGGAGGCACAGAGGCACAGCGTCTCTAGGCAGGGTCACTATGGAGGCACAGAGGCAGAGCGTCTCAGGCAGGGTCACTATGGTGGCACAGAGGCACAGTGTCTCAGGCAGGGTCACTATGATGGCACAGAGGCAGAGCGTCTCAGGCAGGGTCACTGTGATGGCACAGAGGCACAGCACCTCAGGCAGGGTCACTATGATGGCACAGAGGCACAGCGTCTCTAGGCAGGGTCACTATGAAGGCACAGAGGCACAGCGTCTCCAGGCAGGGTCACTATGATGGCACAGAGGCACAGCGTCTCAGGCAGGCTCACTATGATGGCACAGAGGCACAGCGTCTCAGGCAGGGTCACTATGATGGCACAGAGGCACAGCGTCTCAGGCAGGGTCACTATGATGGCACAGAGGCACAGCGTCTCAGGCAGGGTCACTATGGAGGCACAGAGGCACAGCGTCTCAGGCAGGGTCACTATGATGGCACAGAGGCACAGCGTCTCAAGCTGGGTCACTATGATGGCACAGAGGCACAGCGTCTCAGGCAGGGTCACTATGATGGCACAGAGGCACAGGGTCTCCAGGCAGGGTCACTATAATGGCACAGAGGCACAGCGTCTCCAGGCAGGGTCACTATGATGGCACAGAGGCAGAGCGTCTCAGGCAGGGTCACTATGGTGGCACAGAGGCACAGTGTCTCAGGCAGGGTCACTATGATGGCACAGAGGCAGAGCGTCTCAGGCAGGGTCACTGTGATGGCACAGAGGCACAGTGTCTCTAGGCAGGGTCACTATGATGGCACAGAGGCAGAGCGTCTCAGGCAGGGTCACTGTGATGGCACAGAGGCACAGCGTCTCTAGGCAGGGTCACTATGATGGCACAGAGGCACAGCGTCTCTAGGCAGGGTCACTATGATGGCACAGAGGCACAGCGTCTCAGGCAGGGTCACTATGGTGGCACAGAGGCACAGCGTCTCAGGCAGGGTCACCATTATGGCACAGAGGCACAGCGTCTCCAGGCAGGGTCACCATGATGGCACAGAGGCACAGTGTCTCTAGGCAGGGTCACTATGATGGCACAGAGGCACCGTGTCTCAGGGAGGGTCACTATGATGGCACCGAGGCACAGCGTCTCCGGCAGGGTCACTATGATGGCACAGAGGCACAGCGTCTCAGGCAGGGTCACTATGATGGCACAGAGGCAGAGCGTCTCCAGGCAGGGTCACTATGATGGCACAGAGGCACAGTGTCTCAGGCAGGGTCACTATGATGGCACAGAGGCAGAGCGTCTCAGGCAGGGTCACTGTGATGGCACAGAGGCACAGTGTCTCTAGGCAGGGTCACTATGATGGCACAGAGGCAGAGCGTCTCAGGCAGGGTCACTGTGATGGCACAGAGGCACAGCGTCTCTAGGCAGGGTCACTATGATGGCACAGAGGCACAGCGTCTCTAGGCAGGGTCACTATGATGGCACAGAGGCACAGCGTCTCAGGCAGGGTCACTGTGATGGCACAGAGGCACAGCGTCTCTAGGCAGGGTCACTATGATGGCACAGAGGCACAGCGTCTCTAGGCAGGGTCACTATGATGGCACAGAGGCACAGCGTCTCAGGCAGGGTCACTATGAAGGCACAGAGGCACAGCGTCTCCAGGCAGGGTCACTATGATGGCACAGAGGCACAGCGTCTCTAGGCAGGGTCACTTGATGGCACAGAGGTACAGCGTCTCCAGGCAGGGTCACTATGATGGCACAGAGGCACAGCGTCTCAAGCAGGGTCACTATGATGGCACAGAGGCACAGCGTCTCCAGGCAGGGTCACTATGGTGGCACAGAGGCACAGCGTCTCAGGCAGGGTCACTATGGAGGCACAGAGGCACAGCGTCTCAGGCAGGGTCACTATGATGGCACAGAGGCACAGCGTCTCCGGCAGGGTCACTATGATGGCACAGAGGCACAGCATCTCAGGCAGGGTCACTATGATGGCACAGAGGCACAGCGTCTGAGGCAGGGTCACTATGATGGCACAGAGGCACAGCGTCTCAGGCAGGGTCACTATGATGGCACAGAGGCACAGCGTCTCAGGCAGGGTCACTATGATGGCACAGAGGCACAGCGTCTCAGGCAGGGTCACTATGGAGGCACAGAGGCACAGCGTCTCAGGCAGGGTCACTATGATGGCACAGAGGCACAGCGTCTCCAGGTAGGGTCACTATGATGGCACAGAGGCACAGCGTCTCCAGGGAGGGTCACTATGATGGCACAGAGGCACAGCGTCTCAGGCAGGGTCACTGTGATGGCACAGAGGCAGAGCGTCTCAGGCAGGGTCACTGTGATGGCACAGAGGCACAGCGTCTCTAGGCAGGGTCACTATGATGGCACAGAGGCACAGCGTCTCTAGGCAGGGTCACTATGATGGCACAGAGGCACAGCGTCTCAGGCAGGGTCACTATGATGGCACAGAGGCACAGCGTCTCAGGCAGGGTCACTATGATGGCACAGAGGCACAGCGTCTCAGGCAGGGTCACTATGATGGCACAGAGGCACAGCGTCCCAGGCTTTAACAACCGAAGACACTCCCGAGTCGGTTGGAAAATTAGATATTCCACCGATTACAGTGACAATAACGGATCCAGAAGTACCAATACGTTTTAAACAATACCCTATATCACAGGATGGGAGACACGGGCTGCAACCGGTAGTTGATCGATTATTACAGCAGGGGTTGCTAGAACCATGCATGTCGCCCCATAATACCCCCATATTGCCCGTAAAGAAATCGGATGGGTCCTATCGTCTAGTACAAGACCTCCGTGAAGTAAATAAAAGAACGGTAACTAGATTTCCGGTAGTGGCCAACCCTTATAACCTATTAAGCCACGTGTCCCCAGAATTGACCTGGTATAGTGTAATAGACCTAAAGGATGCCTTCTGGGCCTGTCCCTTGAGAGAAGAATGTCGGGACTATTTTGCCTTTGAGTGGGAGAACCCTGATACCCATCGGAAGCAACAACTTAGATGGACGGTTCTTCCACAGGGATTTACTGAATCACCAAACCTTTTTGGGCAGGCCCTAGAACAAGTCCTGGAAGATTTTGAACTAGAACCTGGAGTAGTTTTGGTACAATATATAGATGACCTATTAATATCTGGCAAAAGCCAAGATAGCGTGCGAAGCACCAGCATTAAGTTATTAAATTTCTTGAGCCTAAAGGGTTTAAAGATATCAAAATCTAAACTGCAATTTACTGAGGAAGAAGTAAAATATCTAGGGCACTGGCTGAGTAAAGGGACAAAGAGACTAGATCCAGAGCGAGTAAACGCTATTTTGTCCCTCCAGCCTCCCAAGAATAAAAGGCAAGTGCGACAACTTTTAGGTCTTTTCGGCTACTGTAGACAGTGGATTGGAAATTATAGCAACAAGATTAAGTTCTTATATCAGAAGCTAGTGGGGGAAGGTCTGATGAAATGGAGTACAGAGGATGACGAGCAATTAGAAAACTTAAAAACTGATTTAGTAAGTGCCCCAGTACTGAGTCTGGTGGATACCCGGAGGCCTTTCTATCTATTTGTTAACACGGAGGGTGGAACAGCCTTTGGGGTCCTAATGCAAGAATGGGCAGGAAAAAAGAAACCCGTGGGGTATTATTCCAAGTTATTAGATCCAGTCAGTTGCGGTTGGCCTACCTGTTTACAGGCTATAGTTGCTACTGCCCTCCTAGTCGAAGAAGCTGGGAAAATAACTATGGGAGGAGAGTTAAAAGTGTACACCCCTCATAATATACGAGGTATTACAGCAGAAAGCTGATAAATGGATTACGGATGCTAAGTTACTGAAATATGAAGGAATCCTGTTGCACTCTCCCAAGTTAGAGCTTGAAACTACTAATTTGCAGAACCCAGCTCAATTTCTGTATGGAGAACCGAGCGAACCCCTTTCCCATGACTGTATCAGGGTAATAGAATATCAAACCAAGATAAGGGAGGATTTAGAGGAAGAGGAGTTGCTATGTGGAGAAAAACTGTTTGTAGATGGATCATCGCGGGTAGTGGACGGAAAAAGGAAATCAGGATATGCCATAATAGAAGGAAACAGCTGGACAACTAAGGAGTCGGGTTCCCTTAGCTCAGGATGGTCGGCGCAGGCTTGTGAGCTGTTCGCAGTATTGAGGGCATTACAATTGTTAAAAGATAAGAGAGGAACAATATTTACGGATTCTAAATATGCATTTGGGGTAGTTCACACGTTCGGAAAAATTTGGGAAGAGAGGGGCCTAATTAATTCTCAAGGTAAGGGATTAATACATGAGACCTTAATAAAGCAAACTTTAGAGGCATTAAGAGGGCCCAAACAAATCGCGGTAGTTTATGTAAAGGGCCATCAGAAGGGAACCACCACGCAAATAAGAGGGAATAATTTAGCAGATGAGGAAGCTAAGAAAGCTGCGTTACTGGTAATAAAAGCAGTGGAACAAGATCCTGTACAAACTAAGTATGCTATGAGATTTACAAATCAGGAAAAAGGAAAATTGGAACAAATGGGAGTAGTTGAACGAGAAGGAAAGTGGTGGCTACCTGATGAGAGGGAAATGCTCCCGAAAGGAGTAGCTTGGCGAGTTTTGAGAGAGTTTCATAGGCAAACCCATTGGGGAGTACAAGCTCTGGTAGATCAGTTCGCTAATAAATACATGACCCTGGGGGTATACGATTTAGCAAAAAGAATCGTTGGAGAATGTTTAACATGTCAAAGAATAAATAAACAGCATCTTAGGGAAAGAGTCCCTGGGGGGAGGCAAATAGCCAAAAAGCCATTCGAAAGGATTCAGGTAGACTTTACGGAGTTACCAAAGGTAGGAAGATATAAATACCTTCTAGTTATGGTAGACCACCTAACTCACTTCGTTGAAGCCTTTCCAGTAGCTCGGGCCACTGCAAGGACAGTAGTAAAAATATTATTAGAGCATATCATACCTAGATATGGGATCATGTTAGCTATTGATTCGGACAGAGGGCCCCATTTTACTTCCAAAATAATTAGAGAAATGTTAGAAGCTCTGGGAACCAGATGGGAGTATCACACTCCTTGGTACCCCCAGAGTTCAGGAAAAGTTGAAAGGATGAACGGAGAAATTAAAAAGCACCTGACCAAATTAATGATAGAAACCAAAATGAACTGGGTGAAGTGCCTCCCCTTAGCCCTCTTGAACATAAGGACACAACCGAGGGCCGATACAGGACTTTCCTCCTTTGAAATGTTATATGGAATGCCCTATGATTTAGAGAAACCAATCGAACACCCTAAAGTGGAAGAAAAGATGTTACAAGAATATCTTATAGAACTCATGAAAAGGAGGCAAGAACTGTTAAAGCGAGGCCTGGTGGTTCAAAGACCACCTTTAGATATAGCAATACATAGAATTAAACCAGGAGATCAAGTGCTCGTAAAAACCTGGAAAGAATCATCGTTAACCCCTCGCTGGGAGGGACCTTTCCTTGCTTTACTCACCACAGATACCGCAGTCCGCACCGCGGAAAGAGGATGGACACACGCTAGCCGAGTAAAAGGTCCTATCCTGCATACAGACTGGGAAGTCGCCGGGAACCCGGACGAGTTAAAGCTGACCTTCAGGAGGAAACAGACACGTGACGTATAACCATAGACACTAAGCTTCGTATGGACAACTGTAAGGAATTACGGAAGTCACATATCGCGTGTCCTGTATGCAAACAATGTGATCCTTGAGTATGTCGTGTGTGTAGAGGGTGCGGGGTACAGCAGTGGGAAAAGCTTTTCTCAGGTTGAACGATGGTGTGATGAGTGTTTGGGAGAAACCATAAGGACTGTGGAAATATTGAGAATTACTGGACGGAAGGATTGGCCTAGATACAGACATTATAGAAGAGAATGGTACAAAACTGTTGCACAGTTAGGAGAGGAGCTTATAGTTAAGAACTTAGAGTGTAATAAAAATATTCAATACTTTTCGTATTATAACCCGTAAGTCCAGACCCTGTGAGGAATCGGGACAGTGGCCAAACCCTGGTATTCAAAATAGCCCTATTGGATTGAATATGGAAAGGTGAATTGCGACAGAATAAGGAGAGAATTCAGGAGGCAGCTCCCTGAAGACTACAACTGCTGCCGAGAAGATAACCTACCCGGCTATTCTGAAGCGACAGAATAGGCCCAGGGCAAGGCAGAGGGGTATCCTTGTGGGGATTGGTAAGTGCCTCTGAAAACTTCTGAAATAAAGCAACTCCGTTAAGTAAAACGACCTTCAACAAAATGAACCTCTACTGGCTGATTTCCAGCCGACCAGGGGCTGGGTCGCTCTCCCTAATCCTCTTTATCTTACCGGCAATAATAGCAATAGACCAGGGGAGTTCCCACCAACCTTTTAAATGGACCCTCTATCGATGGGAGGACCAAATGATAATACAACAACAGACCACATCAGGGTCACCCTCTTTTACTCCAACCTTATGCCAATTAGTTCGGGTTGAGCCATGCCTTGACAAAACGGGGTTCTATATGTGCCCCAGCACAGGGCCCTCGTGTTGTAATATCCCAGGACACTATTACTGTGCTTACTGGGGGTGTGAAACAATTGCCTCAGACTGGCCAATTCCTCCGGCAAATACTGATAAATTCTTAAAGGTTGGATGGGGACCTGTAGGATGCACTCCTCCTTCAGTTACGAGCACTATGCAGCTGGGTTACCGTAGGGACCCCGACCCTGATGCCAAAAACAACTGTAAACATATATTCCTTAACGTAACAAATCCTGAACATGGTGGATGGCTTGTTGGGAAAACCTGGGGAATGCGGTATTATCAGGCGGGTAAGGACAGAGGAGGTATGTTCTTCATAAAGAAGGAAGAAGTTAAACCGACCCCTCGAGCAATAGGCCCCAATCCAGTAGTAAAATCCCCTCCCCCTCTAGGTAGGGAAACAAAGACAGTAGAAAAAGAGAATGTAATAGTAAGAGAGGAAACTGTCACTGAAACATTGAAATCTCTAAATACTGAAGCCCCGGAATCTTTAAATCCTTTATGGGAAATTATCTGGGCTACTTATCAAACCCTAAACTATACTCAACCCAACCTAACCACTGGTTGCTGGTTGTGTTATAACGTTAATCCACCCTTTTATGAGGCTATAGGGGATAATCGTCTGTATACCATAAGCAAGGAGTCTGCGCCTAGCCAGTGTCTTTGGGAAAAGCAGAAAAGAGGGATAACTATGCAACATGTAACTGGGATAGGGACTTGTATAGGGAAAGTACCAAATTCCAATAGGTCACTTTGTGGGAATATCATACCGAGCCTTAAAGAAACCACAGGATATGTTATTCCCCCGAATGGAACAAAATGGATATGTTCCAGGACGGAACTTACTCCATGTGTGTCTTCAAAGGTGTTTAACAGTTCCCGAGAGTATTGCATGTCAGTTACCATTATTCCAAAGATAGTATATCATCCAGAAGATGTGATGTATGATATTTGGGATACAGGGTTCCATCGTACCAAGCGAGAACCCATTACGGCAATTACTATAGCCACGTTGCTAGGGTTAGGGGCAGCCGGAGCAGGAACAGGGATAGCTTCACTTGTTCAACAAAATCAAGGATTCAATTCCTTGAAGATTGCGATAGATGAGGACCTAGAGAGAATTGAAAACTCCATAACCGCCTTAGAGAGATCTCTAAACTCACTATCTGAAGTGGTGTTACAAAACAGGAGAGGAATGGATCTCCTTTTCTTACAGCAAGGGGGACTATGTGCAGCCTTGAAGGAAGAGTGTTGTTTTTATGCAGATCACACAGGCGTAGTCCAAGACTCGATGGCAAAATTAAGGGAGAGATTGGAACAGAGAAAAAGGGAAAGAGAAGCTGCAAAAGGGTGGTACGAGTCTTGGTTTACTCAGTCCCCGTGGCTAACTACATTGCTATCCACAATAGCTGGACCCTTGACAATATTATTACTTACCCTAACCTTTGGACCCTGTATCCTAAATCGACTTATTGGACAAGTTAAAAGCCGTGTAGAGCAGGTACACCTTATGCTGCTACAGAAACATGGTACTGATAAAGAAGCTGAAATTACCTTACTAGCCCGAGAAGCGGTAACTCGATTTGATCAACAAATAAATGAGTAAAAAGGAAAGGTGGGAATTGTAATAAGTGATGGTCAAAATTGTTATTGTTGAACAAATCGAGTAGGATTCAATTATATTATGCATATTGTTGTAAGCAGTAACTACGCTTGTACAAGTTTGATTATGTTTTGTAGAACCTTGTAATATTAGTTAAGCCAACCCTGGAGGAACCAGATAACAGAGTGCCCGGATGGAGCACCAGATAACAGAGTGCCCGGATGGTGCAACGGATAACAGAGCACCCGGATGGTGCACCAGATAACAGAGCGCCCGGATGGTGCACCGGATAACAGAGCGCCCAGATGGTACAACAGATAACAGAGGGCCCGGCAGCTCGTGGACACTGTCAACTAGCCAACCAGGAGATAACTCGTCAGGGTGTCCCAGCGTGTGAACAAGTACATAACATATATAAGCATATACGAAAAGTTGAGTGTGTGTGCCGTGGGCGGAACCGACTTCCCCCGGTCACCCAGCGCTGTTTTGCCTACTTACCGCTTGCTTTAAATTCGCTTGCTTAATAAAATTAACTGATTAGCTCAAAAACTCGTCTTCATTTATAACACTATGATGGCACAGAGGCACAGCGTCTCCAGGCAGAATCACTATGATGGCACAGAGGCACAGCGTCTCAGGCAGGGTCACTATGATGGCACAGAGGCACAGCGTCTCAGGCAGGGTCACTATGATGGCACAGAGGCACAGAGTCTCCAGGCAGGGTCACTATGATGGCACAGAGGCACAGCGTCTCCGGCAGGGTCACTATGATGGCACAGAGGCACAGCGTCTCCAGGCAGGGTCACTATGATGGCACAGAGGCACAGCGTCTCAGGCAGGGTCACTATGACGGCACAGAGGCACAGCGTCTCTGGCAGGGTCACTATGAGGGCACAGAGGCACAGCATCTCAGGCAGGGTCACTAAGATGGCACAGAGGCACAGTGTCTCAGGCAGGGTCACTATGACAGCACAGAGGCACAGCGTCTCAGGCAGGGTCACTATGATGGCACAGAGGCACAGCGTCTCAGGCAGGGTCACTATGACGGCACAGAGGCACAGCGTCTCCAGGCAGGGTCACTATGACGGCACAGAGGCACAGCGTCTCAGGCAGGGTCACTATGACGGCACAGAGGCACAGCGTCTCAGGCAGGGTCACTATGATGGCACAGACGCACAGCCTCTCAGGCAGGGTCACTATGATGGCACAGAGGCACAGCCTCTCAGGCAGGGTCACCATGATGGCACAGAGGCACAGCGTCTCAGGCAGGGTCACTATGATGGCACAGAGGCACAACGTCTCCGGCAGGGTCACTATGAGGGCACAGAGGCACAGCGTCTCAGGCAGGGTCACTAAGACGGCACAGAGGCACAGCGTCCCAGGCAGGGTCACTATGACGGCACAGAGGCACAGCGTCTCCGGCAGGGTCACTATGAGGGCACAGAGGCACAGCGTCTCAGGCAGGGTCACTATGTCGGCACAGAGGCACAGCGTCTTTGGCAGGGTCACTATGATGGCACAGAGGCACAGCGTCTCAGGCAGGGTCACTATGACGGCACAGAGGCACAGCGTCTCAGGCAGGGTCACTATGAGGGCACAGAGGCAGAGCGTCTCAGGCAGGGTCACTATGAGAGCAGAGATGCACAGCGTCTCAGGCAGGGTCACTATGACGGCACAGAGGCACAGCGTCTCAGGCAGGGTCACTATGATGGCACAGAAGCACAACGTGTCCAGGCAGGGTCACTATGATGGCACAGAGGCACAGCGTCTTCGGCAGGGTCCCTATGATGGCACAGAGACACAGCGTCTCCGGTAGGGTCCGTATGATGGCACAGAGGCACAGCGTCTCCATGCAGGGTCACTATGGTGGCACAGAGGCACAGCGTCTCAGGCAGGGTCACTATGATGGCACAGAGGCACAGCGTCTCAGGCAGGGTCACTATGATGGCACAGAGGCACAGCGTCTCAGGCAGGGTCACTATGATGGCACAGAGGCACAGCGTCTCAGGCAGGGTCACTATGACGGCACAGAGGCACAGCGTCTCAGGCAGGGTCACTATGATGGCACAGAGGCACAGCGTCTCAGGCAGGGTCACTATGATGGCACAGAGGCACAGCGTCTCCAGGCAGGGTCACTATGATGGCACAGAGGCACAGCGTCTCAGGCAGGGTCACTATTATGGCACAGAGGCACAGCGTCTCAGGCAGGGTCACTATGATGGCACAGAAGCACAGCGTCTCCAGGCAGAATCACTATGATGGCACAGAGGCACAGCGTCTCAGGCAGGGTCACTATGACGGCACAGAGGCACAGCGTCTCCAGGCAGGGTCACTCTGATGGCACAGAGGGACAGCGTCTCAGGCAGGGTCACTATGATGGCACAGAGGCACAGCGTCTCCAGGCAGGGTCACTATGATGGCACAGAGGGACAGCGTCTCAGGCAGGGTCACTATGATGGCACAGAGGCACAGCGTCTCCAGGCAGAATCACTATGATGGCACGGAGGCACAGCGTCTCCAGGCAGAATCACTATGATGGCACAGAGGCACAGCGTCTCAGGCAGGGTCACTATGACGGCACAGAGGCACAGCGTCTCAGGCAGGGTCACTATGACGGCACAGAGGCACAGCGTCTCAGGAAGGGTCACTATGATGGCACAGAGGCAGAGCGTCTCAGGCTGGGTGACTATGATGGCACAGAGGCCCAGCGTCTCAGGCAGGGTCACTATGTTGGCACAGAGGCCCAGCGTCTCAGGCAGGGTCACTATTATGGCACAGAGGCACAGAGTCTCAGGCAGGGTCACTATGAGGGCAGAGATGCACAGCGACTCAGGCAGGGTCACTATGATGGCACAGAGGCACAGCGTCTCAGGCAGGGTCACTATGATGGCACAGAGGCACAGCGTCTCTAGGCAGAATCACTATGATGGCACAGAGGCACAGCGTCTCAGGCAGGGTCACTATGATGGCACAGAGGCACACCGTCTCCAGGCAGGGTCAGTATGACGGCACAGACGCACAGCGTCCCAGGCAGGGTCACTATGATGGCACAGAGGCACAGCGTCTCCGGCAGGTTCACTATGAGGGCACAGAGGCACAGCGTCTCAGGCAGGGTCACTATGATGGCACAGAGGCACACCGTCTCCAGGCAGGGTCAGTATGACGGCACAGAGGCACAGCGTCCCAGGCAGGGTCACTATGATGGCACAGAGGAACAGCGTCTCAGGCAGGGTCACTATGATGGCACAGAGTCACAGCGTCTCAGGAAGGGTCACTATGACGGCACAGAGGCACAGCGTCTCAGGCAGGGTGACTATGATGGCACAGAGGCCCAGCAACTCAGGCAGGGTCACTATGATGGCACAGAGGCCCAGCGTCTCAGGCAGGGTCACTATTATGGCACAGAGGCACAGCGTCTCCGGCAGGTTCACTATGAGGGCAGAGATGCACAGCGACTCAGGCAGGGTCACTATGACGGCACAGAGGCACAGCGTCTCAGGCAGGGTCACTATGATGGCACAGAGGCACAACGTCTCAGGCAGGGTCACTATGACGGCACAGAGGCACAACGTCTCAGGGAGGGTCACTATGACGGCACAGAGGCACAGCGTCTCCGGCAGGGTCACTATGAGGGCACAGAGGCACAGCGTCTCAGGCAGGGTCACTATGTCGGCACAGAGGCACAGCGTCTTTGGCAGGGTCACTATGATGGCACAGAGGCACAGCGTCTCAGGCAGGGTCACTATGACGGCACAGAGGCACAGCGTCTCAGGCAGGGTCACTATGAGGGCACAGAGGCAGAGCGTCTCAGGCAGGGTCACTATGAGAGCAGAGATGCACAGCGTCTCAGGCAGGGTCACTATGACGGCACAGAGGCACAGCGTCTCAGGCAGGGTCACTATGATGGCACAGAAGCACAACGTGTCCAGGCAGGGTCACTATGATGGCACAGAGGCACAGCGTCTTCGGCAGGGTCCCTATGATGGCACAGAGACACAGCGTCTCCGGTAGGGTCCGTATGATGGCACAGAGGCACAGCGTCTCCATGCAGGGTCACTATGGTGGCACAGAGGCACAGTGTCTCAGGCAGGGTCACTATGATGGCACAGAGGCACAGCGTCTCAGGCAGGGTCACTATGATGGCACAGAGGCACAGCGTCTCAGGCAGGGTCACTATGATGGCACAGAGGCACAGCGTCTCAGGCAGGGTCACTATGACGGCACAGAGGCACAGCGTCTCAGGCAGGGTCACTATGATGGCACAGAGGCACAGCGTCTCAGGCAGGGTCACTATGATGGCACAGAGGCACAGCGTCTCCAGGCAGGGTCACTATGATGGCACAGAGGCACAGCGTCTCAGGCAGGGTCACTATTATGGCACAGAGGCACAGCGTCTCAGGCAGGGTCACTATGATGGCACAGAAGCACAGCGTCTCCAGGCAGAATCACTATGATGGCACAGAGGCACAGCGTCTCAGGCAGGGTCACTATGACGGCACAGAGGCACAGCGTCTCCAGGCAGGGTCACTCTGATGGCACAGAGGGACAGCGTCTCAGGCAGGGTCACTATGATGGCACAGAGGCACAGCGTCTCCAGGCAGGGTCACTATGATGGCACAGAGGGACAGCGTCTCAGGCAGGGTCACTATGATGGCACAGAGGCACAGCGTCTCCAGGCAGAATCACTATGATGGCACGGAGGCACAGCGTCTCCAGGCAGAATCACTATGATGGCACAGAGGCACAGCGTCTCAGGCAGGGTCACTATGACGGCACAGAGGCACAGCGTCTCAGGCAGGGTCACTATGACGGCACAGAGGCACAGCGTCTCAGGAAGGGTCACTATGATGGCACAGAGGCAGAGCGTCTCAGGCTGGGTGACTATGATGGCACAGAGGCCCAGCGTCTCAGGCAGGGTCACTATGTTGGCACAGAGGCCCAGCGTCTCAGGCAGGGTCACTATTATGGCACAGAGGCACAGAGTCTCAGGCAGGGTCACTATGAGGGCAGAGATGCACAGCGACTCAGGCAGGGTCACTATGATGGCACAGAGGCACAGCGTCTCAGGCAGGGTCACTATGATGGCACAGAGGCACAGCGTCTCTAGGCAGAATCACTATGATGGCACAGAGGCACAGCGTCTCAGGCAGGGTCACTATGATGGCACAGAGGCACACCGTCTCCAGGCAGGGTCAGTATGACGGCACAGACGCACAGCGTCCCAGGCAGGGTCACTATGATGGCACAGAGGCACAGCGTCTCCGGCAGGTTCACTATGAGGGCACAGAGGCACAGCGTCTCAGGCAGGGTCACTATGATGGCACAGAGGCACACCGTCTCCAGGCAGGGTCAGTATGACGGCACAGAGGCACAGCGTCCCAGGCAGGGTCACTATGATGGCACAGAGGAACAGCGTCTCAGGCAGGGTCACTATGATGGCACAGAGTCACAGCGTCTCAGGAAGGGTCACTATGACGGCACAGAGGCACAGCGTCTCAGGCAGGGTGACTATGATGGCACAGAGGCCCAGCAACTCAGGCAGGGTCACTATGATGGCACAGAGGCCCAGCGTCTCAGGCAGGGTCACTATTATGGCACAGAGGCACAGCGTCTCCGGCAGGTTCACTATGAGGGCAGAGATGCACAGCGACTCAGGCAGGGTCACTATGACGGCACAGAGGCACAGCGTCTCAGGCAGGGTCACTATGATGGCACAGAGGCACAACGTCTCAGGCAGGGTCACTATGACGGCACAGAGGCACAACGTCTCAGGGAGGGTCACTATGACGGCACAGAGGCACAGCGTCTCAGGCAGGGTCACTATGATGGCACAGAGGCACAGCGTCTCAGGCAGGGTCACTATGACGGCACAGAGGCACAGCGTCTCCAGGCAGGGTCACTATGACGGCACAGAGGCACAGCGTCTCAGGCAGGGTCACTATGACGGCACAGAGGCACAGCGTCTCAGGCAGGGTCACTATGATGGCACAGAGGCACAGCGTCTCCAGGCAGGGTCACTATGATGTCACAGAGGCACAGCGTCTCAGGCAGGGTCACTATGAGGGCACAGAGGCACAGCGTCTCAGGCAGTGTCACTATTATGGCACAGAGGAACAGCGTCTCAGGCAGGGTCACTATGATGGCACAGAAGCACAGCGTCTCCAGGCAGAATCACTATGATGGCACAGAGGCACAGCGTCTCAGGCAGGGTCACTATGACGGCACAGAGGCACAACGTCTCAGGCAGGGTCACTATGATGGCACAGAGGCACAGCGTCTCAGGCAGGGTCACTATGATGGCACAGAGGCACAGCGTCTCAGGCAGGGTCACTATGACGGCACAGAGGCACAGCGTCTCAGGCAGGGTCACTATGATGGCACAGAGGCACAGCGTCTCCAGGCAGGGTCACTCTGATGGCACAGATGCACAGCGTCTCAGGCAGAGTCACTATGATGGCACAGAGGCACAGCGTCTCAGGCAGGGTCACTATGACGGCACAGAGGCACAGCGTCTCAGGCAGGGTCACTATGATGGCACAGAGGCACAGCGTCTCAGGCAGGGTCACTATGACGGCACAGAGGCACAGCGTCTCCAGGCAGGGTCACTATGACGGCACAGAGGCACAGCGTCTCAGGCAGGGTCACTATGACGGCACAGAGGCACAGCGTCTCAGGCAGGGTCACTATGATGGCACAGAGGCACAGCGTCTCCAGGCAGGGTCACTATGATGTCACAGAGGCACAGCGTCTCAGGCAGGGTCACTATGAGGGCACAGAGGCACAGCGTCTCAGGCAGTGTCACTATTATGGCACAGAGGAACAGCGTCTCAGGCAGGGTCACTATGATGGCACAGAAGCACAGCGTCTCCAGGCAGGGTCACTATGATGGCACAGAGGCACAGCGTCTCAGGCAGGGTCACTATGACAACACAGAGGCACAACGTCTCAGGCAGGGTCACTATGACGGCACAGAGGCACAGCGTCTCAGGCAGGGTCACTATGATGGCACAGAGGCACAGCGTCTCAGGCAGGGTCACTATGATGGCACAGAGGCACAGCGTCTCAGGCAGGGTCACTATGACGGCACAGAGGCACAGCGTCTCAGGCAGGGTCACTATGATGGCACAGAGGCACAGCGTCTCCAGGCAGGGTCACTCTGATGGCACAGATGCACAGCGTCTCAGGCAGAGTCACTATGATGGCACAGAGGCACAGCGTCTCAGGCAGGGTCACTATGACGGCACAGAGGCACAGAGTCTCAGGCAGGGTCACTATGATGGCACAGAGGCACAACGTCTCAGGCAGGGTCACTATGACGGCACAGAGGCACAACGTCTCAGGGAGGGTCACTATGACGGCACAGAGGCACAGCGTCTCAGGCAGGGTCACTATGATGGCACAGAGGCACAGCGTCTCAGGCAGGGTCACTATGATGGCACAGAGGCACTGCGTCTCAGGCAGGGTCACTATGACGGCACAGAGGCACAACGTCTCAGGCAGGGTCACTATGACGGCACAGAGGCACAGCGTCTCAGGCAGGGTCACTATGATGGCACAGAGGCACAGCGTCTCCAGGCAGGGTCACTCTGATGGCACAGATGCACAGCGTCTCAGGCAGAGTCACTATGATGGCACAGAGGCACAGCGTCTCCAGGCAGAATCACTATGATGGCACGGAGGCACAGCGTCTCCAGGCAGAATCACTATGATGGCACAGAGGCACAGCGTCTCAGGCAGGGTCACTATGACGGCACAGAGGCACAGCGTCTCAGGCAGGGTCACTATGACGGCACAGAGGCACAGCGTCTCAGGCAGGGTCACTATGATGGCACAGAGGCACAGCGTCTCAGGCAGGGTGACTATGATGGCACAGAGGCCCAGCGTCTCAGGCAGGGTCACTATGATGGCACAGAGGCGCAGAGTCTCAGGCAGGGTCACTATGAGGGCAGAGATGCACAGCGACACAGGCAGGGTCACTATGATGGCACAGAGGCACAGCGTCTCCAGGCAGAATCACTATGATGGCACAGAGGCACAGTGTCTCAGGCAGGGTCACTATGACGGCACAGAGGCACACCGTCTCCAGGCAGGGTCAGTATGACGGCACAGACGCACAGCGTCCCAGGCAGGGTCACTATGATGGCACAGAGGCACAGCGTCTCCGGCAGGTTCACTATGAGGGCACAGAGGCACAGCGTCTCAGGCAGGGTCACTATGATGGCACAGAGGCACACCGTCTCCAGGCAGGGTCAGTATGACGGCACAGAGGCACAGCGTCCCAGGCAGGGTCACTATGATGGCACAGAGGCACAGCGTCTCCGGTAGGGTCCCTATGATGGCACAGAGACACAGCGTCTCTGGCAGGGTCCGTATGATGGCACAGAGGCACAGCGTCTCAGGCAGGGTCACTATGACGGCACAGAGGCACAGCGTCTCCAGGCAGGGTCACTATGATGGCACAGATGCAAAGCGTCTCAGGCAGGGTCACTATGATGGCACAGAGGCACAGCGTCTCCAGGCAGGGTCACTATGATGTCACAGAGGCACAGCGTCTCAGGCAGGGTCACAATGAGGGCACAGAGGCACAGCGTCTCAGGCAGTGTCACTATTATGGCACAGAGGAACAGCGTCTCAGGCAGGGTCACTATGATGGCACAGAAGCACAGCGTCTCAGGCAGGGTCACTATGACGGCACAGAGGCACAGCGTCTCAGGCAGGGTCACTATGATGGCACAGAGGCACACCGTCTCCGGCAGGGTCACTATGACGGCACAGAGGCACAGCGTCTCAGGCAGGGTCACTATGATGGCACAGAGGCAGAGCGTCTCAGGCAGGGTCACTCTGATGGCACAGAGGCACAGCGTCTCAGGCAGGGTCACTATGATGGCACAGAGGCACAGCGTCTCCAGGCAGAATCACTATGATGGCACAGAGGCACAGCGTCTCAGGCAGGGTCACTATGACGGCACAGAGGCACAGCGTCTCAGGCAGGGTCACTATGACGGCACAGAGGCACAGCGTCTCAGGCAGGATCACTATGATGGCACAGAGGCACAGCGTCTCAGGCAGGGTGACTATGATGGCACAGAGGCCCAGCGTCTCAGGCAGGGTCACTATGATGGCACAGAGGCACAGCGTCTCCAGGCAGGGTCACTATGATGGCACAGAGGCACAGCGTCTCAGGCAGGGTCACTATGATGGCACAGAGGCACACCGTCTCCAGGCAGGGTCAGTATGACGGCACAGACGCACAGCGTCCCAGGCAGGGTCACTATGATGGCACAGAGGCACAGCGTCTCCGGCAGGTTCACTATGAGGGCACAGAGGCACAGCGTCTCAGGCAGGGTCACTATGATGGCACAGAGGCACACCGTCTCCAGGCAGGGTCAGTATGACGGCACAGAGGCACAGCGTCCCAGGCAGGGTCACTATGATGGCACAGAGGCACAGCGTCTCCGGCAGGTTCACTATGAGGGCACAGAGGCACAGCGTCTCAGGCAGGGTCACTATGATGGCACAGAGGCACAGCGTCTCCGGCAGGTTCACTATGAGGGCACAGAGGCACAGCGTCTCAGCCAGGGTCACTATGATGGCACAGACGCACAGCGTCTCCGGCAGGTTCACTATGAGGGCACAGAGGCACAGCGTCTCCACGCAGGGTCACTCTGATGGCACAGATGCACAGCGTCTCAGGCAGGGTCACTATGATGGCACAGAGTCACAGCGTCTCAGGCAGGGTCACTATGATGGCACAGTGGCACAGCGTCTCAGGCAGGGTCACTATGACGGCACAGAGGCACAGCGTCTCAGGCAGGGTCACTATGATGGCACAGAGGCACAGCGTCTCAGGCAGGGTCACTATGATGGCACAGAGGCACAGCGTCTCCAGGCAGGGTCACTATGATGGCACAGAGGCACAGCGTCTCAGGCAGGGTCACTATTATGGCACAGAGGCACAGCGTCTCAGGCAGGGTCACTATGATGGCACAGAAGCACAGCGTCTCCAGGCAGAATCACTATGATGGCACAGAGGCACAGCGTCTCAGGCAGGGTCACTATGACGGCACAGAGGCACAGCGTCTCCAGGCAGGGTCACTCTGATGGCACAGAGGGACAGCGTCTCAGGCAGGGTCACTATGATGGCACAGAGGCACAGCGTCTCCAGGCAGGGTCACTATGATGGCACAGAGGGACAGCGTCTCAGGCAGGGTCACTATGATGGCACAGAGGCACAGCGTCTCCAGGCAGAATCACTATGATGGCACGGAGGCACAGCGTCTCCAGGCATAATCACTATGATGGCACAGAGGCACAGCGTCTCAGGCAGGGTCACTATGACGGCACAGAGGCACAGCGTCTCAGGCAGGGTCACTATGACGGCACAGAGGCACAGCGTCTCAGGAAGGGTCACTATGATGGCACAGAGGCACAGCGTCTCAGGCTGGGTGACTATGATGGCACAGAGGCCCAGCGTCTCAGGCAGGGTCACTATGTTGGCACAGAGGCCCAGCGTCTCAGGCAGGGTCACTATTATGGCACAGAGGCACAGAGTCTCAGGCAGGGTCACTATTAGGGCAGAGATGCACAGCGACTCAGGCAGGGTCACTATGATGGCACAGAGGCACAGCGTCTCAGGCAGGGTCACTATGATGGCACAGAGGCACAGCGTCTCCAGGCAGAATCACTATGATGGCACAGAGGCACAGCGTCTCAGGCAGGGTCACTATGATGGCACAGAGGCACACCGTCTCCAGGCAGGGTCAGTATGACGGCACAGACGCACAGCGTCCCAGGCAGGGTCACTATGATGGCACAGAGGCACAGCGTCTCCGGCAGGTTCACTATGAGGGCACAGAGGCACAGCGTCTCAGGCAGGGTCACTATGATGGCACAGAGGCACACCGTCTCCAGGCAGGGTCAGTATGACGGCACAGAGGCACAGCGTCCCAGGCAGGGTCACTATGATGGCACAGAGGAACAGCGTCTCAGGCAGGGTCACTATGATGGCACAGAGTCACAGCGTCTCAGGAAGGGTCACTATGACGGCACAGAGGCACAGCGTCTCAGGCAGGGTGACTATGATGGCACAGAGGCCCAGCAACTCAGGCAGGGTCACTATGATGGCACAGAGGCCCAGCGTCTCAGGCAGGGTCACTATTATGGCACAGAGGCACAGCGTCTCCGGCAGGTTCACTATGATGGCACAGAGGCACAGCGTCTCAGGCAGGGTCACTATGATGGCACAGAAGCACAGCGTCTCCAGGCAGAATAACTATGATGGCACAGAGGCACAGCGTCTCAAGCAGGGTCACTATGACGGCACAGAGGCACAGCGTCTCCAGGGAGGGTCACTATGATGGCACAGAGGCACAGCGTCTCAGGCAGGGTCACTATGACGGCACAGAGGCACAACGTCTCAGGCAGGGTCACTATGACGGCACAGAGGCACAACGTCTCAGGGAGGGTCACTATGACGGCACAGAGGCACAGCGTCTCAGGCAGGGTCACTATGATGGCACAGAGGCACAGCGTCTCAGGCAGGGTCACTATGATGGCACAGAGGCACAGCGTCTCCAGGCAAGGTCACTATGATGGCACAGAGGCACAGCGTCTCAGGCAGGGTCGCTATTATGGCACAGAGGCACAGCGTCTCAGGCAGGGTCACTATGACGGCACAGAGGCACAGCGTCGCAGGCAGGGTCACTATGATGGCACAGAGGCACAGCGTCTCAGGCAGGGTCACTATGAGGGCAGAGATGCACAGCGTCTCCGGCAGGGTCACTATGACGGCACAGAGGCACAGCGTCTCAGGCAGGGTCACTATGATGGCACAGAGGCACAACGTCTCAGGCAGGGTCACTATGACGGCACAGAGGCACAACGTCTCAGGGAGGGTCACTATGACGGCACAGAGGCACAGCGTCTCAGGCAGGGTCACTATGATGGCACAGAGGCACAGCGTCTCAGGCAGGGTCACTATGACGGCACAGAGGCACAGCGTCTCCAGGCAGGGTCACTATGACGGCACAGAGGCACAGCGTCTCAGGCAGGGTCACTATGACGGCACAGAGGCACAGCGTCTCAGGCAGGGTCACTATGATGGCACAGAGGCACAGCGTCTCCAGGCAGGGTCACTATGATGTCACAGAGGCACAGCGTCTCAGGCAGAGTCACTATGAGGGCACAGAGGCACAGCGTCTCAGGCAGTGTCACTATTATGGCACAGAGGAACAGCGTCTCAGGCAGGGTCACTATGATGGCACAGAAGCACAGCGTCTCCAGGCAGAATCACTATGATGGCACAGAGGCACAGCGTCTCAGGCAGGGTCACTATGACGGCACAGAGGCACAACGTCTCAGGCAGGGTCACTATGATGGCACAGAGGCACAGCGTCTCAGGCAGGGTCACTATGATGGCACAGAGGCACAGCGTCTCAGGCAGGGTCACTATGACGGCACAGAGGCACAGCGTCTCAGGCAGGGTCACTATGATGGCACAGAGGCACAGCGTCTCCAGGCAGGGTCACTCTGATGGCACAGATGCACAGCGTCTCAGGCAGAGTCACTATGATGGCACAGAGGCACAGCGTCTCAGGCAGGGTCACTATGACGGCACAGAGGCACAGCGTTGCAGGCAGGGTCACTATGATGGCACAGAGGCACAGCGTCTCAGGCAGGGTCACTATGACGGCACAGAGGCACAGCGTCTCCAGGCAGGGTCACTATGACGGCACAGAGGCACAGCGTCTCAGGCAGGGTCACTATGACGGCACAGAGGCACAGCGTCTCAGGCAGGGTCACTATGATGGCACAGAGGCACAGCGTCTCCAGGCAGGGTCACTATGATGTCACAGAGGCACAGCGTCTCAGGCAGGGTCACTATGAGGGCACAGAGGCACAGCGTCTCAGGCAGTGTCACTATTATGGCACAGAGGCACAGCGTCTCCAGGCAGGGTCACTCTGATGGCACAGAGGCACAGCGTCTCTAGGCAGAGTCACTATGATGGCACAGAGGCACAGCGTCTCAGGCAGGGTCACTATGACGGCACAGAGGCACAGCGTCGCAGGCAGGGTCACTATGATGGCACAGAGGCACAGCGTCTCAGGCAGGGTCACTATGAGGGCAGAGATGCACAGCGACTCAGGCAGGGTCACTATGACGGCACAGAGGCACAACGTCTCAGGGAGGGTCACTATGACGGCACAGAGGCACAGCGTCTCAGGCAGGGTCACTATGATGGCACAGAGGCACAGCGTCTCAGGCAGGGTCACTATGACGGCACAGAGGCACAGCGTCTCCAGGCAGGGTCACTATGACGGCACAGAGGCACAGCGTCTCAGGCAGGGTCACTTTGACGGCACAGAGGCACAGCGTCTCAGGCAGGGTCACTATGATGGCACAGAGGCACAGCGTCTCCAGGCAGGGTCACTATGATGTCACAGAGGCACAGCGTCTCAGGCAGGGTCACTATGAGGGCACAGAGGCACAGCGTCTCAGGCAGTGTCACTATTATGGCACAGAGGAACAGCGTCTCAGGCAGGGTCACTATGATGGCACAGAAGCACAGCGTCTCCAGGCAGAATCACTATGATGGCACAGAGGCACTGCGTCTCAGGCAGGGTCACTATGACGGCACAGAGGCACAACGTCTCAGGCAGGGTCACTATGACGGCACAGAGGCACAGCGTCTCAGGCAGGGTCACTATGATGGCACAGAGGCACAGCGTCTCCAGGCAGGGTCACTCTGATGGCACAGATGCACAGCGTCTCAGGCAGAGTCACTATGATGGCACAGAGGCACAGCGTCTCCAGGCAGAATCACTATGATGGCACGGAGGCACAGCGTCTCCAGGCAGAATCACTATGATGGCACAGAGGCACAGCGTCTCAGGCAGGGTCACTATGACGGCACAGAGGCACAGCGTCTCAGGCAGGGTCACTATGACGGCACAGAGGCACAGCGTCTCAGGCAGGGTCACTATGATGGCACAGAGGCACAGCGTCTCAGGCAGGGTGACTATGATGGCACAGAGGCACAGCGTCTCAGGCAGGGTCACTATGATGGCACAGAGGCGCAGAGTCTCAGGCAGGGTCACTATGAGGCAGAGATGCACAGCGAGACAGGCAGGGTCACTATGATGGCACAGAGGCACAGCGTCTCCAGGCAGAATCACTATGATGGCACAGAGGCACAGTGTCTCAGGCAGGGTCACTATGACGGCACAGAGGCACACCGTCTCCAGGCAGGGTCAGTATGACGGCACAGACGCACAGCGTCCCAGGCAGGGTCACTATGATGGCACAGAGGCACAGCGTCCCAGGCAGGGTCACTATGATGGCACAGAGGCACAGCGTCTCCGGTAGGGTCCCTATGATGGCACAGAGACACAGCGTCTCTGGCAGGGTCCGTATGATGGCACAGAGGCACAGCGTCTCAGGCAGGGTCACTATGACGGCACAGAGGCACAGCGTCTCCAGGCAGGGTCACTATGATGGCACAGATGCAAAGCGTCTCAGGCAGGGTCACTATGATGGCACAGAGGCACACCGTCTCCAGGCAGGGTCACTATGATGGCACAGATGCAAAGCGTCTCAGGCAGGGTCACTATGATGGCACAGAGGCACAGCGTCTCCAGGCAGGGTCACTATGATGTCACAGAGGCACAGCGTCTCAGGCAGGGTCACAATGAGGGCACAGAGGCACAGCGTCTCAGGCAGTGTCACTATTATGGCACAGAGGAACAGCGTCTCAGGCAGGGTCACTATGATGGCACAGAAGCACAGCGTCTCCAGGCAGAATCACTATGATGGCACAGAGGCACAGCGTCTCAGGCAGGGTCACTATGACGGCACAGAGGCACAGCGTCTCCAGGGAGGGTCACTATGATGGCACAGAGGCACAGCGTCTCAGGCAGGGTCACTATGATGGCACAGAGGCACAACGTCTCAGGCAGGGTCACTATGACGGCACAGAGGCACAGCGTCTCAGGCAGGGTCACTATGATGGCACAGAGGCAGAGCGTCTCAGGCAGGGTCACTCTGATGGCACAGAGGCACAGCGTCTCAGGCAGGGTCACTATGATGGCACAGAGGCACAACGTCTCCAGGCAGAATCACTATGATGGCACAGAGGCACAGCGTCTCAGGCAGGGTCACTATGACGGCACAGAGGCACAGCGTCTCAGGCAGGGTCACTATGACGGCACAGAGGCACAGCGTCTCAGGCACATCACTATGATGGCACAGAGGCACAGCGTCTCAGGCAGGGTGACTATGATGGCACAGAGGCCCAGCGTCTCAGGCAGGGTCACTATGATGGCACAGAGGCACAGCGTCTCCAGGCAGGGTCACTATGATGGCACAGAGGCACAGCGTCTCAGGCAGGGTCACTATGATGGCACAGAGGCACACCGTCTCCAGGCAGGGTCAGTATGACGGCACAGACGCACAGCGTCCCAGGCAGGGTCACTATGATGGCACAGAGGCACAGCGTCTCCGGCAGGTTCACTATGAGGGCACAGAGGGCAGCGTCTCAGGAAGGGTCACTACGATGGCACAGAGGCACAGCGTCTCCAGGCAGGGTCAGTATGACGGCACAGAGGCACAGCGTCCCAGGCAGGGTCACTATGATGGCACAGAGGCACAGCGTCTCCGGCAGGTTCACTATGAGGGCACAGAGGCACAGCGTCTCAGGCAGGGTCACTATGATGGCACAGAGGCACAGCGTCTCCAGGCAGGGTCACTATGATGGCACAGATGCACAGCGTCTCAGGCAGGATCACTATTATGGCACAGAGTCACAGCGTCTCAGGAAGGGTCACTATGATGGCACAGATGCACAGCGTCTCCAGGCAGAATCACTATGATGGCATGGAGGCACAGCGTCTCCAGGCAGAATCACTATGATGGCACAGAGGCACAGCGTCTCAGGCAGGGTCACTATGACGGCACAGAGGCACAGCGTCTCAGGCAGGGTCACTATGATGGCACAGAGGCACAGCGTCTCAGGCAGGGTCACTATGATGGCACAGAGGCACAGCGTCTCAGGCAGGGTCACTATGATGGCACAGAGGCACAGCCTCCCAGGCAGGGTCACTCTGATGGCACAGAGGCACAGCGTCTCAGGCAGGCTCACTATGATGGCACAGAGGCACAGCGTCTCCGGCAGGTTCACTATGAGGGCACAGAGGCACAGCGTCTCAGGCAGGGTCACTATGACGGCACAGAGGCACAGCGTCTCAGGCAGGGTCACTATGACGGCACAGAGGCACAGCGTCTCCAGGCAGGGTCACTATGACGGCACAGAGGCACAGCGTCTCAGGCAGGGTCACTATGACGGCACAGAGGCACAGCATCTCAGGCAGGGTCACTATGAGTGCAGAGATGCACAGCGACTCAGGCAGGGTCACTATGACGGCACAGAGGAACTGCGTCTCAGGCAGGGTCACTATGATGGCACAGAAGCACAACGTGTCCAGGCAGGGTCACTATGACGGCACAGAGGCACAGCGTCTCACGCAGGGTCATTATGATGGCACAGAGGCACAGCGTCTCCAGGCAGGGTCACTATGATGGCACAGAGGCACAGCGTCTCAGGCAGGGTCACTATGAGGGCACAGAGGCACAGCGTCTCAGGCAGGGTCACTATGACGGCACAGAGGCACAGCGTCTCAGGCAGGGTCACTATGACGGCACAGAAGCACAACGTCTCAGGGAGGGTCACTATGATGGCACAGACGCACAGAGTCTCAGGCAGGGTCACTATGATGGCACAGAGGCACAGCGTCTCAGGCAGGGTCACTATGATGGCACAGACGCACAGAGTCTCAGGCAGGGTCACTATGATGGCACAGAGGCACAGTGTCTCAGGCAGGGTCACTATGATGGCACAGAGGCACAGCGTCTCAGGCAGGGTCACTATGATGGCAGAGAGGCACAGCGTCTCCAGGCAGGGTCAGTATGATGGCACAGAAGCACAGCGTCTCCAGGCAGGGTCATTATGACGGCACAGAGGCACACCGTCTCCGGCAGGGTCACTATGATGGCACAGAGGCAGAGCGTCTCAGGCAGGGTCACTATGATGGCGCAGAGGCACAGCGTCTCAGGCAGGGTCACTATGGTGGCACAGAGGCACAGCGTCTCAGGCCGGGTCACTATGACGGCACAGAGGCACAGCGTCTCCAGGCAGGGTCACTATGACGGCACAGAGGCACAGCGTCTCCAGGCAGGGTCACTATGATGGCACAGAGGAATAGCGTCTCAGGCAGGGTCACTATGATGGCACAGAGGCACAGCGTCTCAGACAGGGTCTCTATGATGGCACAGATGCACAGCGTCTCCAGGAAGGGTCACTATGATGGCACAGAGGAATAGCGTCTCAGGCAGGGTCACTATAATGGTACAGAGGCACAGCGTCTCAGGCAGGGTCACTATGATGGCACAGAGGCACAGCTTCTCCAGGCAGGTCGCTATGATGGCACAGAGGCACAGCGTCTCAGGCAGGGTCACTATGATGGCACAGAGGAACAGCGTCTCCAGGCAGGGTCACTATGACGGCACAGAGGCACAGCGTCTCAGGCAGGGTCACCGTGATTGCACAGAGGCACAGCGTCTCAGGCAGGGTCACTATGATGGCACAGAGGCACAGCGTCTCAGGCAGGGTCACTATGATGGCACAGAGGCACAGCGTCTCAGGCAGGGTCACTGTGATGGCACAGAGGCAGAGCGTCTCCAGGCACAGTCACTATAGTGGCACAGAGGCACAGCGTCTCAGGCAGGGTCACCGTGATTGCACAGAGGCGCAGCGTCTCCAGGCAGGGTCACTATGATGGCACAGAGGCACAGCGTCTCAGGCAGGGTCACTATTATGGCACAGAAGCACAGCGTCTCAGGCAGGGTCACCATGATGGCACAGAGGCACAGCGTCTCAGGCAGGGTCACCATGATGGCACAGAGGCACAGCATCTCAGGAAGGGTCACTGTCATGGCACAGAGACACAGCGTCTCCAGGCAGGGTCACTATGACGGCACAGAGGCACAGCGTCTCAGGCAGGGTCACCATGATGGCACAGAGGCCAAGCATCTCAGGCAGGGTCACTGTCATGGCACAGAGGCACAGCGTCTCAGGCAGGGTCACTATGATGGCACAGAGGCACAGCGTCTCAGGCAGGGTCACTATGATGGCACAGAGGCACAGCGTCTCAGGCAGGGTCACTATGATGGCGCAGAGGCACAGCGTCTCAGGCAGGGTCACTATGGTTGCACAGAGGCACAGCGTCTCAGGCAGGGTCACTATGATGGCACAGAGGCACAGCGTCTCAGGCAGGGTCAGTATGACGGCACAGAGGCACAGCGTCTCCAGGCAGGGTCACTATGATGGCACAGAGGCACAGCGTCTCAGGCAGGGTCACTATGATGGCACAGAGGCACAGCGTCTCCAGGCAGGGTGACTATGATGGCACAGAGGCACAGCGTCTCAGGCAGGGTCACTATGGTGGCACAGAGGCACAGCGTCTCTAGGCAGGGTCACTATGACGGCACAGAGGCACAGCGTCTCCAGGCAGGGTCACTATGATGGCACAGAGGCACAGCGTCTCTATGCAGGGTCACTATGATGGCACAGAGGCAGAGCGTCTCAGGCAGGGTCACTATGATGGCGCAGAGGCACAGCGTCTCAGGCAGGGTCACTATGGTTCACAGATGCACACCATCTCTAGGCAGGGTCACTATGGAGGCACAGAGGTACAGCGTCTCCAGGCAGGGTCACTATGATGGCACCGAGCTAGAGCGTCTCAGGCAGGGTCACTATGATGGCACAGAGGCAGAGCATCTCAGGCAGGGTCACTATGATGGCACAGAGGCAGAGCATCTCCAGGCAGGGTCACTATGATGGCACAGAGGCACAGCGTCTCCACGCAGGGTCACTATGATGGCACAGAGGCACAGCGTCTCAGGCAGGTTCACTATGATGGCACAGAGGCACAGCATCTCCAGGCAGGGTCACTATGATGGCACAGAGGCACAGGGTCTCCAGGCAGGGTCACTATGATGGCACAGAGGCACAGCGTCTCTAGGCAGGGTCACTATGATGGCACAGAGGCACAGCATCTCCAGGCAGGGTCACTATGATGGCACAGAGGCACAGGGTCTCCAGGCAGGGTCACTATGATGGCACAGAGGCACAGCGTCTCAGGCAGGGTCACTATGACGGCACAGAGGCACAGCGTCTCAGGCAGGGTCACTATGACGGCACAGAGGCACAGCGTCTCCAGGCAGGGTCACTATGACGGCACAGAGGCACAGCGTCTCAGGCAGGGTCACTATGACGGCACAGAGGCACAGCATCTCAGGCAGGGTCACTATGAGTGCAGAGATGCACAGCGACTCAGGCAGGGTCACTATGACGGCACAGAGGAACTGCGTCTCAGGCAGGGTCACTATGATGGCACAGAAGCACAACGTGTCCAGGCAGGGTCACTATGACGGCACAGAGGCACAGCGTCTCACGCAGGGTCATTATGATGGCACAGAGGCACAGCGTCTCCAGGCAGGGTCACTATGATGGCACAGAGGCACAGCGTCTCAGGCAGGGTCACTATGAGGGCACAGAGGCACAGCGTCTCAGGCAGTGTCACTATTATGGCACAGAGGCACAGCGTCTCAGGCAGGGTGACTATGACGGCACAGAAGCACAACGTCTCAGGGAGGGTCACTATGATGGCACAGACGCACAGAGTCTCAGGCAGGGTCACTATGATGGCACAGAGGCACAGCGTCTCAGGCAGGGTCACTATGATGGCACAGACGCACAGAGTCTCAGGCAGGGTCACTATGATGGCACAGAGGCACAGTGTCTCAGGCAGGGTCACTATGATGGCACAGAGGCACAGCGTCTCAGGCAGGGTCACTATGATGGCACAGAGGCACAGCGTCTCCAGGCAGGGTCAGTATGATGGCACAGAAGCACAGCGTCTCCAGGCAGGGTCATTATGACGGCACAGAGGCACACCGTCTCCGGCAGGGTCACTATGATGGCACAGAGGCAGAGCGTCTCAGGCAGGGTCACTATGATGGCGCAGAGGCACAGCGTCTCAGGCAGGGTCACTATGGTGGCACAGAGGCACAGCGTCTCAGGCCGGGTCACTATGACGGCACAGAGGCACAGCGTCTCCAGGCAGGGTCACTATGACGGCACAGAGGCACAGCGTCTCCAGGCAGGGTCACTATGATGGCACAGAGGAATAGCGTCTCAGGCAGGGTCACTATGATGGCACAGAGGCACAGCGTCTCAGACAGGGTCTCTATGATGGCACAGATGCACAGCGTCTCCAGGCAGGGTCACTATGATGGCACAGAGGAATAGCGTCTCAGGCAGGGTCACTATAATGGTACAGAGGCACAGCGTCTCAGGCAGGGTCACTATGATGGCACAGAGGCACAGCTTCTCCAGGCAGGTCGCTATGATGGCACAGAGGCACAGCGTCTCAGGCAGGGTCACTATGATGGCACAGAGGAACAGCGTCTCCAGGCAGGGTCACTATGACGGCACAGAGGCACAGCGTCTCAGGCAGGGTCACCGTGATTGCACAGAGGCACAGCGTCTCAGGCAGGGTCACTATGATGGCACAGAGGCACAGCGTCTCAGGCAGGGTCACTATGATGGCACAGAGGCACAGCGTCTCAGGCAGGGTCACTGTGATGGCACAGAGGCAGAGCGTCTCCAGGCACAGTCACTATAGTGGCACAGAGGCACAGCGTCTCAGGCAGGGTCACCGTGATTGCACAGAGGCACAGCGTCTCCAGGCAGGGTCACTATGATGGCACAGAGGCACAGCGTCTCAGGCAGGGTCACTATTATGGCACAGAAGCACAGCGTCTCAGGCAGGGTCACCATGATGGCACAGAGGCACAGCGTCTCAGGCAGGGTCACCATGATGGCACAGAGGCACAGCATCTCAGGAAGGGTCACTGTCATGGCACAGAGACACAGCGTCTCCAGGCAGGGTCACTATGACGGCACAGAGGCACAGGGTCTCCAGGCAGGGTCACTATGATGGCACAGAGGCACAGCGTCTCTAGGCAGGGTCACTATGATGGCACAGAGGCACAGCATCTCAGGCAGGGTCACTATGATGGCACAGAGGCATAGCGTGTCCATGCAGGGTCACTATGATGGCACAGAGGCACAGCGTCTCAGGCAGGGTCACTATGATGGCACAGAGGCACAGCGTCTCAGGCAGGGTCACTATGGTGGCACAGAGGCACAGCCTCTCAGGCAGGGTCACTATGGTGGCACAGAGGCACAGCGTCTCAGGCAGGGTCAGTATGACGGCACAGAGGCACAGCAACTCAGGCAGGGTCACTATGACGGTACAGAGGCAGAGCGTCTCAGGCAGGGTCACTTTGATGGCACAGAGGCACAGCATCTCAGGCAGGGTCACTATGACGGTACAGAGGCAGAGCGTCTCAGGCAGGGTCACTATGATGGCACAGAGGCACAGCATCTCAGGCAGGGTCACTATGATGGCACAGAGGCACAGCGTCTCAGGCAGGGTCACTATGATGGCACAGAGGCACAGCGTCTCAGGCCGGGTCACTATGATGGCACAGAGGCACAGCGTCTCCAGGCAGGGTCACTATGATGGCACAGAGGCACAGCGTCTCAGGCAGGGTCACTATGATGGCACAGAGGCACAGCGTCTCAGGCAGGGTCACTATGATGGCACAGAGGCACAGCGTCTCCAGGCAGGGTCACTATGATGGCACAGAAGCACAGCGTCTCCAGGCAGGGTCATTATGACGGCACAGAGGCACACCGTCTCCGGCAGGGTCACTATGATGGCACAGAGGCACAGCGTCTCAGGCAGGGTCACTATGATGGCGCAGAGGCACAGCGTCTCAGGCAGGGTCACTATGGTGGCACAGAGGCACAGCGTCTCAGGCAGGGTCACTATGGTGGCACAGAGGCACAGCGTCTCAGGCAGGGTCACTATGATGGCACAGAGGCACAGCGTCTCCAGGCAGGGTCACTATGACGGCACAGAGGCACAGCGTCTCAGACAGGGTCTCTATGATGGCACAGATGCACAGCGTCTCCAGGCAGGGTCACTATGATGGCACAGAGGAATAGCGTCTCAGGCAGGGTCACTATAATGGCACAGAGGCACAGCGTCTCAGGCAGGGTCACTATGATGGCACAGAGGCACAGCTTCTCCAGGCAGGTCGCTATGATGGCACAGAGGCACAGCGTCTCAGGCAGGGTCACTATGATGGCACAGAGGCACAGCGTCTCAGGCAGGGTCACTATGATGGCGCAGAGGCACAGCGTCTCAGGCAGGGTCACTATGGTGGCACAGAGGCACAGCGTCTCAGGCAGGGTCACTATGATGGCACAGAGGCACAGCGTCTCAGGCAGGGTCAGTATGACGGCACAGAGGCACAGCGTCTCCAGGCAGGGTCACTATGATGGCACAGAGGCACAGCGTCTCAGGCAGGGTCACTATGATGGCACAGAGGCACAGCGTCTCCAGGCAGGGTGACTATGATGGCACAGAGGCACAGCGTCTCAGGCAGGGTCACTATGGTGGCACAGAGGCACAGCGTCTCTAGGCAGGGTCACTATGACGGCACAGAGGCACAGCGTCTCCAGGCAGGGTCACTATGATGGCACAGAGGCACAGCGTCTCTATGCAGGGTCACTATGATGGCACAGAGGCAGAGCGTCTCAGGCAGGGTCACTATGATGGCGCAGAGGCACAGCGTCTCAGGCAGGGTCACTATGGTTCACAGATGCACACCATCTCTAGGCAGGGTCACTATGGAGGCACAGAGGTACAGCGTCTCCAGGCAGGGTCACTATGATGGCACCGAGCTAGAGCGTCTCAGGCAGGGTCACTATGATGGCACAGAGGCAGAGCATCTCAGGCAGGGTCACTATGATGGCACAGAGGCAGAGCATCTCCAGGCAGGGTCACTATGATGGCACAGAGGCACAGCGTCTCCACGCAGGGTCACTATGATGGCACAGAGGCACAGCGTCTCAGGCAGGGTCACTATGATGGCACAGAGGCACAGCATCTCCAGGCAGGGTCACTATGATGTCACAGAGGCACAGGGTCTCCAGGCAGGGTCACTATGATGGCACAGAGGCACAGCGTCTCTAGGCAGGGTCACTATGATGGCACAGAGGCACAGCATCTCAGGCAGGGTCACTATGATGGCACAGAGGCATAGCGTGTCCATGCAGGGTCACTATGATGGCACAGAGGCACAGCGTCTCAGGCAGGGTCACTATGATGGCACAGAGGCACAGCGTCTCAGGCAGGGTCACTATGGTGGCACAGAGGCACAGCCTCTCAGGCAGGGTCACTATGGTGGCACAGAGGCACAGCGTCTCAGGCAGGGTCAGTATGACGGCACAGAGGCACAGCAACTCAGGCAGGGTCACTATGACGGTACAGAGGCAGAGCGTCTCAGGCAGGGTCACTTTGATGGCACAGAGGCACAGCATCTCAGGCAGGGTCACTATGACGGTACAGAGGCAGAGCGTCTCAGGCAGGGTCACTATGATGGCACAGAGGCACAGCATCTCAGGCAGGGTCACTATGATGGCACAGAGGCACAGCGTCTCAGGCAGGGTCACTATGATGGCACAGAGGCACAGCGTCTCAGGCCGGGTCACTATGATGGCACAGAGGCACAGCGTCTCCAGGCAGGGTCACTATGATGGCACAGAGGCACAGCGTCTCAGGCAGGGTCACTATGATGGCACAGAGGCACAGCGTCTCAGGCAGGGTCACTATGATGGCACAGAGGCACAGCGTCTCCAGGCAGGGTCACTATGATGGCACAGAAGCACAGCGTCTCCAGGCAGGGTCATTATGACGGCACAGAGGCACACCGTCTCCGGCAGGGTCACTATGATGGCACAGAGGCACAGCGTCTCAGGCAGGGTCACTATGATGGCGCAGAGGCACAGCGTCTCAGGCAGGGTCACTATGGTGGCACAGAGGCACAGCGTCTCAGGCCGGGTCACTATGACGGCACAGAGGCACAGCGTCTCCAGGCAGGGTCACTATGACGGCACAGAGGCACAGCGTCTCAGACAGGGTCACTATGATGGCACAGAGGCACAGCGTCTCCAGGCAGGGTCACTATGATGGCACAGAGGAATAGCGTCTCAGGCAGGGTCACTATAATGGCACAGAGGCACAGCGTCTCAGGCAGGGTCACTATGATGGCACAGAGGCACAGCTTCTCCAGGCAGGTCGCTATGATGGCACAGAGGCACAGCGTCTCAGGCAGGGTCACTATGATGGCACAGAGGAACAGCGTCTCCAGGCAGGGTCACTATGACGGCACAGAGGCACAGCGTCTCAGGCAGGGTCACCGTGATTGCACAGAGGCACAGCGTCTCAGGCAGGGTCACTATGATGGCACAGAGGCACAGCGTCTCAGGCAGGGTCACTGTGATGGCACAGAGGCAGAGCGTCTCCAGGCACAGTCACTATAGTGGCACAGAGGCACAGCGTCTCAGGCAGGGTCACCGTGATTGCACAGAGGCACAGCGTCTCCAGGCAGGGTCACTATGATGGCACAGAGGCACAGCGTCTCAGGCAGGGTCACTATTATGGCACACAAGCACAGCGTCTCAGGCAGGGTCACCGTGATGGCACAGAGGCACAGCGTCTCAGGCAGGGTCACCATGATGGCACAGAGGCACAGCATCTCAGGAAGGGTCACTGTCATGGCACAGAGACACAGCGTCTCCAGGCAGGGTCACTATGACGGCACAGATGCACAGCGTCTCAGGCAGGGTCACCATGATGGCACAGAGGCCAAGCATCTCAGGCAGGGTCACTGTCATGGCACAGAGGCACAGCGTCTCCAGGCAGGGTCACTATGATGGCACAGAGGCACAGCGTCTCAGGCAGGGTCACTATGATGGCACAGAGGCACAGCGTCTCAGGCAGGGTCACTATGATGGCGCAGAGGCACAGCGTCTCAGGCAGGGTCACTATGGTGGCACAGAGGCAGAGCGTCTCAGGCAGGGTCACTATGATGGCACAGAGGCACAGCGTCTCAGGCAGGGTCAGTATGACGGCACAGAGGCACAGCGTCTCCAGGCAGGGTCACTATGATGGCACAGAGGCACAGCGTCTCAGGCAGGGTCACTATGATGGCACAGAGGCACAGCGTCTCCAGGCAGGGTGACTATGATGGCACAGAGGCACAGCGTCTCAGGCAGGGTCACTATGGTGGCACAGAGGCACAGCGTCTCTAGGCAGGGTCACTATGACGGCACAGAGGCACAGCGTCTCCAGGCAGGGTCACTATGATGGCACAGAGGCACAGCGTCTCTATGCAGGGTCACTATGATGGCACAGAGGCAGAGCGTCTCAGGCAGGGTCACTATGATGGCACAGAGGCACAGCGTCTCAGGCAGGGTCACTATGGTTCACAGATGCACACCATCTCTAGGCAGGGTCACTATGGAGGCACAGAGGTACAGCGTCTCCAGGCAGGGTCACTATGATGGCACCGAGCTAGAGCGTCTCAGGCAGGGTCACTATGATGGCACAGAGGCAGAGCGTCTCAGGCAGGGTCACTATGATGGCACAGAGGCAGAGCATCTCCAGGCAGGGTCACTATGATGGCACAGAGGCACAGCGTCTCCACGCAGGGTCACTATGATGGCACAGAGGCACAGCGTCTCAGGCAGGGTCACTATGATGGCACAGAGGCACAGCATCTCCAGGCAGGGTCACTATGATGGCAGAGAGGCACAGGGTCTCCAGGCAGGGTCACTATGATGGCACAGAGGCACAGCGTCTCTAGGCAGGGTCACTATGATGGCACAGAGGCACAGCATCTCAGGCAGGGTCACTATGATGGCACAGAGGCATAGCGTGTCCATGCAGGGTCACTATGATGGCACAGAGGCACAGCGTCTCAGGCAGGGTCACTATGATGGCACAGAGGCACAGCGTCTCAGGCAGGGTCACTATGGTGGCACAGAGGCACAGCGTCTCAGGCAGGGTCACTATGGTGGCACAGAGGCACAGCGTCTCAGGCAGGGTCACTATGATGGCACAGAGGCACAGCAACTCAGGCAGGGTCACTATGACGGTACAGAGGCAGAGCGTCTCAGGCAGGGTCACTTTGACGGCACAGAGGCACAGCATCTCAGGCAGGGTCACTATGACGGTACAGAGGCAGAGCGTCTCAGGCAGGGTCACTATGATGGCACAGAGGCACAGCATCTCAGGCAGGGTCACTATGATGGCACAGAGGCACAGCGTCTCCAGGCAGGGTCACTATGATGGCACAGAGGCACAGCGTCTCTAGGCAGGGTCACTCTGAAGGCACAGAGGCACAGCGTCTCAGGCCGGGTCACTATGATGGCACAGAGGCACAGCGTATCCAGGCAGGGTCACTATGATGGCACAGAGGCACAGCGTCTCCAGGCAGGGTCATTATGACGGCACAGAGGCACACCGTCTCCGGCAGGGTCACTATGATGGCACAGAAGCACAACGTGTCCAGGCAGGGTCACTATGACGGCACAGAGGCACAGCGTCTCACGCAGGGTCATTATGATGGCACAGAGGCACAGCGTCTCCAGGCAGGGTCACTATGATGGCACAGAGGCACAGCGTCTCAGGCAGGGTCACTATGAGGGCACAGAGGCACAGCGTCTCAGGCAGTGTCACTATTATGGCACAGAGGCACAGCGTCTCAGGCAGGGTCACTATGACGGCACAGAAGCACAACGTCTCAGGGAGGGTCACTATGACGGCACAGAGGCACAGCGTCTCAGGCAGGGTCACTATGATGGCACAGACGCACAGAGTCTCAGGCAGGGTCACTATGATGGCACAGAGGCACAGTGTCTCAGGCAGGGTCACTATGATGGCACAGAGGCACAGCGTCTCAGGCAGGGTCACTATGATGGCACAGAGGCACAGCGTCTCCAGGCAGGGTCAGTATGATGGCACAGAAGCACAGCGTCTCCAGGCAGGGTCATTATGACGGCACAGAGGCACACCGTCTCCGGCAGGGTCACTATGATGGCACAGAGGCACAGCGTCTCAGGCAGGGTCACTATGATGGCGCAGAGGCACAGCGTCTCAGGCAGGGTCACTATGGTGGCACAGAGGCACAGCGTCTCAGGCCGGGTCACTATGACGGCACAGAGGCACAGCGTCTCCAGGCAGGGTCACTATGACGGCACAGAGGCACAGCGTCTCCAGGCAGGGTCACTATGATGGCACAGAGGAATAGCGTCTCAGGCAGGGTCACTATGATGGCACAGAGGCACAGCGTCTCAGACAGGGTCTCTATGATGGCACAGATGCACAGGGTCTCCAGGCAGGGTCACTATGATGGCACAGAGGAATAGCGTCTCAGGCAGGGTCACTATAATGGCACAGAGGCACAGCGTCTCAGGCAGGGTCACTATGATGGCACAGAGGCACAGCTTCTCCAGGCAGGTCGCTATGATGGCACAGAGGCACAGCGTCTCAGGCAGGGTCACTATGATGGCACAGAGGCACAGCGTCTCAGGCAGGGTCACCGTGATTGCACAGAGGCACAGCGTCTCAGGCAGGGTCACTATGATGGCACAGAGGCACAGCGTCTCAGGCAGGGTCACTGTGATGGCACAGAGGCAGAGCGTCTCCAGGCACAGTCACTATAGTGGCACAGAGGCACAGCGTCTCAGGCAGGGTCACCGTGATTGCACAGAGGCACAGCGTCTCCAGGCAGGGTCACTATGATGGCACAGAGGCACAGCGTCTCAGGCAGGGTCACTATTATGGCACAGAAGCACAGCGTCTCAGGCAGGGTCACCGTGATGGCACAGAGGCACAGCGTCTCAGGCAGGGTCACCATGATGGCACAGAGGCACAGCATCTCAGGAAGGGTCACTGTCATGGCACAGAGACACAGCGTCTCCAGGCAGGGTCACTATGTCGGCACAGAGGCACAGCGTCTCAGGCAGGGTCACCATGATGGCACAGAGGCCAAGCATCTCAGGCAGGGTCACTGTCATGGCACAGAGGCACAGCGTCTCAGGCAGGGTCACTATGATGGCACAGAGGCACAGCGTCTCAGGCAGGGTCACTATGATGGCACAGAGGCACAGCGTCTCAGGCAGGGTCACTATGATGGCGCAGAGGCACAGCGTCTCAGGCAGGGTCACTATGGTGGCACAGAGGCACAGCGTCTCAGGCAGGGTCACTATGATGGCACAGAGGCACAGCGTCTCAGGCAGGGTCACTATGATGGCACAGAGGCACAGCGTCTCAGGCAGGGTCACTATGATGGCACAGAGGCACAGCGTCTCCAGGCAGGGTGACTATGATGGCACAGAGGCACAGCGTCTCAGGCAGGGTCACTATGGTGGCACAGAGGCACAGCGTCTCTAGGCAGGGTCACTATGACGGCACAGAGGCACAGCGTCTCCAGGCAGGGTCACTATGATGGCACAGAGGCACAGCGTCTCTATGCAGGGTCACTATGATGGCACAGAGGCAGAGCGTCTCAGGCAGGGTCACTATGATGGCGCAGAGGCACAGCGTCTCAGGCAGGGTCACTATGGTTCACAGATGCACACCATCTCTAGGCAGGGTCACTATGGAGGCACAGAGGTACAGCGTCTCCAGGCAGGGTCACTATGATGGCACCGAGCTAGAGCGTCTCAGGCAGGGTCACTATGATGGCACAGAGGCAGAGCATCTCAGGCAGGGTCACTATGATGGCACAGAGGCAGAGCATCTCCAGGCAGGGTCACTATGATGGCACAGAGGCACAGCGTCTCCACGCAGGGTCACTATGATGGCACAGAGGCACAGCGTCTCAGGCAGGGTCACTATGATGGCACAGAGGCACAGCATCTCCAGGCAGGGTCACTATGATGGCACAGAGGCACAGCGTCTCTAGGCAGGGTCACTATGATGGCACAGAGGCACAGCATCTCAGGCAGGGTCACTATGATGGCACAGAGGCATAGCGTGTCCATGCAGGGTCACTATGATGGCACAGAGGCACAGCGTCTCAGGCAGGGTCACTATGATGGCACAGAGGCACAGCGTCTCAGGCAGGGTCACTATGGTGGCACAGAGGCACAGCCTCTCAGGCAGGGTCACTATGGTGGCACAGAGGCACAGCGTCTCAGGCAGGGTCAGTATGACGGCACAGAGGCACAGCAACTCAGGCAGGGTCACTATGACGGTACAGAGGCAGAGCGTCTCAGGCAGGGTCACTTTGATGGCACAGAGGCACAGCATCTCAGGCAGGGTCACTATGACGGTACAGAGGCAGAGCGTCTCAGGCAGGGTCACTATGATGGCACAGAGGCACAGCATCTCAGGCAGGGTCACTATGATGGCACAGAGGCACAGCGTCTCAGGCAGGGTCACTATGATGGCACAGAGGCACAGCGTCTCAGGCCGGGTCACTATGATGGCACAGAGGCACAGCGTCTCCAGGCAAGGTCACTATGATGGCACAGAGGCACAGCGTCTCAGGCAGGGTCACTATGATGGCACAGAGGCACAGCGTCTCAGGCAGGGTCACTATGATGGCACAGAGGCACAGCGTCTCCAGGCAGGGTCACTATGATGGCACAGAAGCACAGCGTCTCCAGGCAGGGTCATTATGACGGCACAGAGGCACACCGTCTCCGGCAGGGTCACTATGATGGCACAGAGGCACAGCGTCTCAGGCAGGGTCACTATGATGGCGCAGAGGCACAGCGTCTCAGGCAGGGTCACTATGGTGGCACAGAGGCACAGCGTCTCAGGCCGGGTCACTATGACGGCACAGAGGCACAGCGTCTCCAGGCAGGGTCACTATGACGGCACAGAGGCACAGCGTCTCAGACAGGGTCTCTATGATGGCACAGATGCACAGCGTCTCCAGGCAGGGTCACTATGATGGCACAGAGGAATAGCGTCTCAGGCAGGGTCACTATAATTGCACAGAGGCACAGCGTCTCAGGCAGGGTCACTATGATGGCACAGAGGCACAGCTTCTCCAGGCAGGTCGCTATGATGGCACAGAGGCACAGCGTCTCAGGCAGGGTCACTATGATGGCACAGAGGCACAGCGTCTCAGGCAGGGTCACTATGATGGCACAGAGGCACAGCGTCTCAGGCAGGGTCACTATGATGGCGCAGAGGCACAGCGTCTCAGGCAGGGTCACTATGGTGGCACAGAGGCACAGCGTCTCAGGCAGGGTCACTATGATGGCACAGAGGCACAGCGTCTCAGGCAGGGTCAGTATGACGGCACAGAGGCACAGCGTCTCCAGGCAGGGTCACTATGATGGCACAGAGGCACAGCGTCTCAGGCAGGGTCACTATGATGGCACAGAGGCACAGCGTCTCCAGGCAGGGTGACTTTGATGGCACAGAGGCACAGCGTCTCAGGCAGGGTCACTATGGTGGCACAGAGGCACAGCGTCTCTAGGCAGGGTCACTATGACGGCACAGAGGCACAGCGTCTCCAGGCAGGGTCACTATGATGGCACAGAGGCACAGCGTCTCTATGCAGGGTCACTATGATGGCACAGAGGCAGAGCGTCTCAGGCAGGGTCACTATGATGGCACAGAGGCACAGCGTCTCAGGCAGGGTCACTATGGTTCACAGATGCACACCATCTCTAGGCAGGGTCACTATGGAGGCACAGAGGTACAGCGTCTCCAGGCAGGGTCACTATGATGGCACAGAGGCACAGCGTCTCAGGCAGGGTCACTATGATGGACAGAGGCACAGCGTCTCAGGCAGGGTCACTATGATGGCACAGAGGCACAGCATCTCAGGCAGGGTCACTATGATGGCACAGAGGCACAGCGTCTCTAGGCAGGGTCACTATGATGGTACAGAGGCACAGCGTCTCTAGGCAGGGTCACTCTGAAGGCACAGAGGCACAGCGTCTCAGGCCGGGTCACTATGATGGCACAGAGGCACAGCGTATCCAGGCAGGGTCACTATGATGGCACAGAGGCACAGCGTCTCCAGGCAGGGTCATTATGACGGCACAGAGGCACACCGTCTCCGGCAGGGTCACTATGATGGCACAGAGGCACAGCGTCTCCAGGCAGGGTCACTATGATGGCACAGAGGCACAGCGTCTCCAGGCAGGGTCACTATGATGGCACAGAGGCACAGCGTCTCAGGCAGGGTCACTATGACGGCACAGAGGCACAGCGTCTCAGGAAGGGTCACTATGATGGCACAGAGGCACAGCGTCTCCATGCAGGGTCACTATGATGGCACAGAGGCACAGCGTCTCAGGCAGGGTCACTATGATGGCACAGAGGCACAGCGTCTCTAGGCAGGGTCACTCTGATGGCACAGAGGCACAGCGTCTCAGGCCGGGTCACTATGATGGCACAGAGGCACAGCGTCTCCAGGCAGGGTCACTATGATGGCACAGAGGCACAGCGTCTCCAGGCAGGGTCATTATGACGGCAGAGAGGCACACCGTCTCCGGCAGGGTCACTATGATGGCACAGAGGAACAGCGTCTCCAGGCAGGGTCACTATGATGGCACAGAGGCACAGCGTCTCCAGGCAGGGTCACTATGATGGCACAGAGGCACAGCGTCTCAGGCAGGGTCACTATGATGGCGCAGAGGCACAGCGTCTCAGGCAGGGTCACTATGGTGGCACAGAGGCACAGCGTCTCAGGCCGGGTCACTATGACGGCACAGAGGCACAGCGTCTCCGGCAGGCTCACTATGATGGCACAGAGGCACAGCGTCTCCAGGCAGGGTCACTATGATGGTACAGAGGCACAGCGTCTCAGGCAGGGTCACTATGATGGCACAGATGCACAGCGTCTGAGGCAGGGTCACTATGATGGCACAGAGGAATAGCGTCTCAGGCAGGGTCACTATAATGGCACAGAGGCACAGCGTCTCCAGGCAGGGTCGGTATGATGGCACAGAGGCACAGCTTCTCCAGGCAGGTCGCTATGATGGCACAGAGGCACAGCGTCTCAGGCAGGGTCACTATGATGGCACAGAGGCACAGCGTCTCCGGCAGGGTCACTATGATGGCACAGAGGCCAAGCATCTCAGGCAGGGTCACTGTCATGGCACAGAGGCACAGCGTCTCCAGGCAGGGTCACTATGATGGCACAGAGGCACAGCGTGTCAGGCAGGGTCACTATGATGGCACAGAGGCACAGCGTCTCAGGCAGGGTCACGATGATGGCACAGAGGCACAGCGTCTCAGGCAGGGTCATTATGATGGCACAGAGGCACAGCGTCTCAGGCAGGGTCACTATGGTGGCACAGAGGCACAGCGTCTCAGGCAGGGTCAGTATGACGGCACAGAGGCACAGCGTCTCAGGCAGGGTCACTATGACGGTACAGAGGCAGAGCGTCTCAGGCAGGGTCACTTTGATGGCACAGAGGCACAGCATCTCAGGCAGGGTCACTATGACGGTACAGAGGCAGAGCGTCTCAGGCAGGGTCACTATGATGGCACAGAGGCACAGCATCTCAGGCAGGGTCACTATGATGGCACAGAGGCACAGCGTCTCAGGCAGGGTCACTATGATGGCACAGAGGCACAGCGTCTCTAGGCAGGGTCACTATGATGGCACAGAGGCACAGCGTCTCTAGGCAGGGTCACTCTGAAGGCACAGAGGCACAGCGTCTCAGGCCGGGTCACTATGATGGCACAGAGGCACAGCGTCTCCAGGCAGGGTCATTATGACGGCACAGAGGCACAGCGTCTCCAGGCAGGGTCACTATGATGGCACAGAGGCACAGCGTCTCAGGCAGGGTCACTATGATGGCGCAGAGGCACAGCGTATCCAGGCAGGGTCACTATGATGGCACAGAGGCACAGCGTCTCCAGGCAGGGTCACTATGATGGCACAGAGGCACAGCGTCTCCAGGCAGGGTCACTATGATGGCACAGAGGCACAGCGTCTCCAGGCAGGGTCACTATGATGGCACAGAGGCACAGCGTCTCCGGCAGGGTCACTATGATGGCACAGAGGCACAGCGTCTCCAGGCAGGGTCACTATGATGGCACAGAGGCACAGCGTCTCCAGGCAGGGTCACTATGATGGCACAGAGGCACAGCGTCTCAGGCAGGGTCACTATGATGGCGCAGAGGCACAGCGTCTCAGGCAGGGTCACTATGGTGGCACAGAGGCACAGCGTCTCAGGCCGGGTCACTATGACGGCACAGAGGCACAGCGTCTCAGGCAGGGTCACTATGATGGCACAGAGGCACAGCGTCTCCATGCAGGATCACTATGATGGCACAGAGGCACAGCGTCTCAGGCAGGGTCACTATGATGGCACAGAGGCACAGCATCTCTAGGCAGGGTCACTCTGATGGCACAGAGGCACAGCGTCTCAGGCCGGGTCACTATGATGGCACAGAGGCACAGCGTCTCCAGGCAGGGTCACTATGATGGCACAGAGGCACAGCGTCTCCAGGCAGGGTCATTATGACGGCAGAGAGGCACACCGTCTCCGGCAGGGTCACTATGATGGCACAGAGGAACAGCGTCTCCAGGCAGGGTCACTATGATGGCACAGAGGCACAGCGTCTCCAGGCAGGGTCACTATGATGGCACAGAGGCACAGCGTCTCAGGCAGGGTCACTATGATGGCGCAGAGGCACAGCGTCTCAGGCAGGGCCACTATGGTGGCACAGAGGCACAGCGTCTCAGGCCGGGTCACTATGACGGCACAGAGGCACAGCGTCTCCAGGCAGGGTCACTATGATGGTACAGAGGCACAGCGTCTCAGGCAGGGTCACTATGATGGCACAGATGCACAGCGTCTGAGGCAGGGTCACTATGATGGCACAGAGGAATAGCGTCTCAGGCAGGGTCACTATAATGGCACATAGGCACAGCGTCTCCAGGCAGGGTCACTATGGTGGCACAGAGGCACAGCGTCTCTAGGCAGGGTCACTATGACGGCACAGAGGCACAGCGTCTCAGGCAGGGTCACTATGATGGCACAGAGGCACAGCGTCTCTAGGCAGGGTCACTATGATGGCACAGAGGCACAGCGTCTCTATGCAGGGTCACTATGATGGCACAGAGGCAGAGCGTCTCAGGCAGGGTCACTATGATGGCACAGAGGCACAGCGTCTCAGGCAGGGTCACTATGATGGCACAGAGGCACACCATCTCTAGGCAGGGTCACTATCATGGCACAGAGGCACAGCGTCTCCAGGCAGGGTCACTATGATGGCACAGAGGAATAGCGTCTCAGGCAGGGACACTATGATGGCACAGAGGCACAGCGTCTCCAGGCAGGGTCGCTATGATGGCACAGAGGCACAGCTTCTCCAGGCAGGTCGCTATGATGGCACAGAGGCACAGCGTCTCAGGCAGGGTCACTATGATGGCACAGAGGCACAGCGTCTCAGGCAGGGTCACCATGATGGCACAGAGGCCAAGCATCTCAGGCAGGGTCACTGTCATGGCACAGAGGCACAGCGTCTCAGGCAGGGTCACTATGATGGCACAGAGGCACAGCGTCTCAGGCAGGGTCACTATGATGGCACAGAGGCACAGCGTCTCAGGCAGGGTCATTATGATGGCACAGAGGCACAGCGTCTCAGGCAGGGTCACTATGGTGGCACAGAGGCACAGCGTCTCAGGCAGGGTCAGTATGACGGCACAGAGGCACAGCGTCTCCAGGCAGGGTGACTATGATGGCACAGAGGCACAGCGTCTCAGGCAGGGTCACTATGGTGGCACAGAGGCACAGCATCTCTAGGCAGGGTCACTATGACGGCACAGAGGCACAGCGTCTCAGGCAGGGTCACTATGATGGCACAGAGGCACAGCGTCTCTAGGCAGGGTCACTATGATGGCACAGAGGCACAGCGTCTCAAGCAGGGTCACTATGATGGCACAGAGGCACAGCGTCTCCAGGCAGGGTCACTATGATGGCACAGAGTCACAGCGTCTCCAGGCAGGGTCACTATGATGGCACCGAGCTAGAGCGTCTCAGGCAGGGTCACTATGATGGCACAGAGGCACAGCGTCTCAGGCAGGGACACTATGATGGCACAGAGGCAGAGCATCTCCAGGCAGGGTCACTATGATGGCACAGAGGCACAGCGTCTCCACGCAGGGTCACTATGATGGCACAGAGGCACAGCGTCTCAGGCAGGGTCACTATGATGGCACAGAGGCACAGCATCTCCAGGCAGGGTCACTATGATGGCACAGAGGCACAGGGTCTCCAGGCAGGGTCACTATGATGGCACAGAGGCACAGCGTCTCAGGCAGGGTGACTATGATGGCACAGAGGCACAGCATCTCAGGCAGGGTCACTATGATGGCACAGAGGCACAGCGACTCAGGCAGGGTCACTATGACGATACAGAGGCAGAGCGTCTCAGGCAGGGTCACTTTGATGGCAGAGAGGCACAGCGTCTCAAGCAGGGTCACTATGATGGCACAGAGACACAGTGTCTCTAGGCAGGGTCACTCTGATGGCACAGAGGCACAGCATCTCAGGCAGGGTCACTATGATGGCACAGAGGCACAGCGTCTCAGGCAGGGTCACTATGATGGCACAGAGGCACAGCGTCTCTAGGCAGCGTCACTCTGATGGCACAGAGGCACAGCGTCTCAGGCCGGGTCACTATGATGGCACAGAGGCACAGCGTATCCAGGCAGGGTCACTATGATGGCACAGAGGCACAGCGTCTCCAGGCAGGGTCACTATGATGGCACAGAGGCACAGCGTCTCAGGCAGGGTCACTATGATGGCGCAGAGGCACAGCGTCTCAGGCAGCGTCACTATGGTGGCACAGAGGCACAGCGTCTCAGGCCGGGTCACTATGACGGCACAGAGGCACAGCGTCTCCAGGCAGGGTCACTATGACGGCACAGAGGCACAGCGTCTCAGGCAGGGTCACTATGATGGCACAGAGGCACAGCGTCTCCAGGCAGGGTCACTATGATGGTACAGAGGCACAGCGTCTCAGGCAGGGTCACTATGATTGCACAGATGCACAGCGTCTGAGGCAGGGTCACTATGATGGCACAGAGGAATAGCGTCTCAGGCAGGGTCACTATAATGGCACAGAGGCACAGCGTCTCAGGCAGGGTCACTATGATGGCACAGAGGCACAGCTTCTCCAGGCAGGTCGCTATGATGGCACAGAGGCACAGCGTGTCCAGGCAGGGTCACTATGATGGCACAGAGGCACAGCGTCTCAGGCAGGGTCACTATGATGGCACAGAGGCAGAGCGTCTCAGGCAGGGTCACTATCATGGCACAGAGGCACAGCGTCTCCAGGCAGGGTCACTATGATGGCACAGAGGCACAGCGTCTCCAGGCAGGGTCATTATGATGCCACAGAGGCACAGCGTCTCCAGGCAGGGTCACTATGATGGCACAGAGGCACAGCGTCTCCAGGCAGGGTCACTATGATGGCACAGAGGCACAGCGTCTCTATGCAGGGTCATTATGATGGCACAGAGGCACAGCGTCTCAGGCAGGGTCACTATGATGGCACAGAGGCACAGCGTCTCAGGCAGGGTCACTATGATGGCACAGAGGCACAGCGTCTCTATGCAGGGTCACTATGATGGCACAGGGGCACAGCGTCTCAGGCAGGGTCACTATGGTGGCACAGAGGCACAGCGTCTCAGGCAGGGTCACCATGATGGCACAGAGGCACAGTGTCTCTAGGCAGGGTCACTATGATGGCACAGAGGCACAGCGTCTCCAGGCAGGTTCGGTATGATGGCACAGAGGCACAGCGTCTCAGGCAGTGTCACTTTGATGGCAGAGAGGCACAGTGTCTCAGGCAGGGTCACTATGATGGCACAGAGGCACAGTGTCTCTAGGCAGGGTCACTATGATGGCACAGAGGCACAGCGTCTCAGGCAGGGTCACTATGACGGTACAGAGGCACAGCGTCTCAGGCAGTGTCACTTTGATGGCAGAGAGGCACAGCGTCTCCACGCAGGGTCACTATGATGGCACAGAGGCACAGCGTCTCAGGCAGGGTCACTATGATGGCACAGAGGCACAGCGTCTCAGGCAGGGTCACTATGATGGCACAGAGGCACAGGGTCTCCAGGCAGGGTCACTATGATGGCACAGAGGCACAGCGTCTCCAGGCAGGGTCACTATGATGGCACAGAGGCACAGCGTCTCAGGCAGGGTCACTATGATGGCACAGAGGCACAGCGTCTCAGGAAGGGTCACTATGATGGCACAGAGGCACAGGCTCTCCAGGCAGGGTCACTATGATGGCACAGAGGCACAGTGTCTCAGGGAGGGTCACTATGATGGCACAGAGGCACAGCGTCTCAGGCAGGGTCACTATGATGGCACAGAGGCACAGCGTCTCCAGGCAGGGTCACTATGATGGCACCGAGGCACAGCGTCTCCGGAGGGTCACTATGATGGCACAGAGGCAGAGCGTCTCAGGCAGGGTCACTATGATGGCACAGAGGCAGAGCGTCTCAGGCAGGGTCACTATGATGGCACAGAGGCACAGCGTCTCCAGGCAGGGTCACTATGATGGCACAGAGGCACAGCGTCTCAGGCAGGGTCACTATGATGGCACAGAGGCACAGCGTCTCCAGGCAGGGTCACTATGATGGCACCGAGGCACAGCGTCTCCGGAGGGTCACTATGATGGCACAGAGGCACAGCGTCTCAGGCAGGGTCACTATGATGGCACAGAGGCAGAGCGTCTCCAGGCAGGGTCACTATGATGGCACAGAGGCACAGCGTCTCCAGGCAGGGTCACTATGATGGCACAGAGGCACAGCGTCTCAGGCAGGGTCACTATGATGGCACAGAGGCACAGCGTCTCAGGCAGGGTCACTATGATGGCACAGAGGCACAGCGTCTCCAGGCAGGGTCACTATGATGGCACAGAGGCAGAGCGTCTCAGGCAGGGTCACTATGATGGCACAGAGGCACAGCGTCTCAGGCAGGGTCACTATGGTGGCACAGAGGCACACCATCTCTAGGCAGGGTCACTTTGATGGCAGAGAGGCACAGCGTCTCCAGGCAGGGTCACTATGATGGCACAGAGTCACAGCGTCTCCAGGCAGGGTCACTATGATGGCACCGAGCTAGAGCGTCTCAGGCAGGGTCACTATGATGGCACAGAGGCACAGCGTCTCAGGCAGGGTCACTATGATGGCACAGAGGCAGAGCATCTCCAGGCAGGGTCACTATGATGGCACAGAGGCACAGCGTCTCCACGCAGGGTCACTATGATGGCACAGAGGCACAGCGTCTCAGGCAGGGTCACTATGATGGCACAGAGGCACAGCATCTCCAGGCAGGGTCACTATGATGGCACAGAGGCACAGGGTCTCCAGGCAGGGTCACTATGATGGCACAGAGGCACAGCGTCTCAGGCAGGGTCACTATGATGGCACAGAGGCACAGCGTGTCCATGCAGGGTCACTATGATGGCACAGAGGCACAGCGTCTCAGGCAGGGTCACTATGATGGCACAGAGGCACAGCGTGTCCATGCAGGGTCACTATGATGACACAGAGGCACAGCGTCTCAGGCAGGGTCACTATGGTGGCACAGAGGCACAGCGTCTCAGGCAGGGTCACTATGGTGGCACAGAGGCACAGCGTCTCAGGCAGGGTCACTATGGTGGCACAGAGGCACAGCGTCTCAGGCAGGGTCACTATGATGGCACAGAGGCACAGCGTCTCAGGCAGGGTCACTATCATGGCACAGAGGCACAGCGTCTCCAGGCAGGGTCACTATGATGGCACAGAGGCACAGCGTCTCCAGGCAGGGTCATTATGACGCCACAGAGGCACAGCGTCTCCAGGCAGGGTCACTATGATGGCACAGAGGCACAGCGTCTCTATGCAGGGTCACTATGATGGCACAGAGGCACAGCGTCTCAGGCAGGGTCACTATGGTGGCACAGAGGCACAGCGTCTCAGGCAGGGTCACCATGATGGCACAGAGGCACAGCATCTCCAGGCAGGGTCACCATGATGGCACAGAGGCACAGTGTCTCTAGGCAGGGTCACTATGATGGCACAGAGGCACCGTGTCTCAGGGAGGGTCACTATGATGGCACCGAGGCACAGCGTCTCCGGCAGGGTCACTATGATGGCACAGAGGCACAGCGTCTCAGGCAGGGTCACTATGATGGCACAGAGGCAGAGCGTCTCCAGGCAGGGTCACTCTGATGGCACAGAGGCACAGCGTCTCAGGCAGGGTCATTATGGAGGCACAGAGGCAGAGCGTCTCAGGCAGGGTCACTATGATGGCACAGAGGCACAGCGTCTCAGGCAGGGTCACTATGATGGCACAGAGGCAGAGTGTCTCTAGGTAGGGTCACTATGAAGGCACAGAGGCACAGCGTCTCAGGCAGGGTCACTATGATGGCACAGAGGCACAGCGTCTCTAGGTAGGGTCACTATGAAGGCACAGAGGCACAGCGTCTCAGGCAGGGTCACTATGACGGCACAGAGGCACAGCGTCTCAGGCAGGGTCACTATGACGGCACAGAGGCACAGCGTCTCCAGGCAGGGTCACTATGATGGCACAGAGGTACAGCGTCTCAGGCAGGGTCACTATGATGGCACAGAGGCACAGCGTCTCAGGCAGGGTCACTATGATGGCACAGAGGCACAGCGTCTCCAGGCAGGGTCATTATGACGGCACAGAGGAACAACGTCTCCGACAGGGTCACTATGATGGCACAGAGGCACAGCGTCTCAGGCAGGGTCACTATGATGGCACAGAGGCACAGCGTCTCAGGCAGGGTCACTATGGTGGCACAGAGGCACACCATCTCTAGGCAGGGTCACTTTGATGGCAGAGAGGCACAGCGTCTCCAGGCAGGGTCACTATGATGGCACAGAGTCACAGCGTCTCCAGGCAGGGTCACTATGATGGCACCGAGCTAGAGCCTCTCAGGCAGGGTCACTATGATGGCACAGAGGCAGAGCGTCTCAGGCAGGGTCACTATGATGGCACAGAGGCAGAGCATCTCCAGGCAGGGTCACTATGATGGCACAGAGGCACAGCATCTCCACGCAGGGTCACTATGATGGCACAGAGGCACAGCGTCTCAGGCAGGGTCACTATGATGGCACAGAGGCACAGCATCTCCAGGCAGGGTCACTATGATGGCACAGAGGCACAGGGTCTCCAGGCAGGGTCACTATGATGGCACAGAGGCACAGCGTCTCAGGCAGGGTCACTATGATGGCACAGAGGCACAGCGTGTCCATGCAGGGTCACTATGATGGCACAGAGGCACAGCGACTCAGGCAGGGTCACTATGATGGCACAGAGGCACAGCGTCTCCAGGCAGGGTCACTATGATGGCACCGAGGCACAGCGTCTCCGGAGGGTCACTATGATGGCACAGAGGCACAGCGTCTCAGGCAGGGTCACTATGATGGCACAGAGGCAGAGCGTCTCCAGGCAGGGTCACTATGATGGCACAGAGGCACAGCGTCTCAGGCAGGGTCACTATGATGGCACAGAGGCACAGCGTCTCAGGCAGGGTCACTATGATGGCACAGAGGCACAGTGTCTCTAGGCAGGGTCACTATGATGGCACAGAGGCACAGCGTCTCAGGCAGGGTCACTATGACGGTACAGAGGCACAGCGTCTCAGGCAGTGTCACTTTGATGGCAGAGAGGCACAGCGTGTCAGGCAGGGTCACTATGATGGCACAGAGGCACAGCGTCTCCTTGCAGGTTCAGTATGATGGCACAGAGGAACAGCGTCTCAGGCAGGGTCACTATGATGGCACAGAGGCACAGGGTCTCCAGGCAGGGTCACTATGATGGCACAGAGGCACAGCGTCTCCAGGCAGGGTCACTATGATGGCACAGAGGCACAGCGTCTCAGGCAGGGTCACTATGATGGCACAGAGGCACAGCGTCTCAGGAAGGGTCACTATGATGGCACAGAGGCACAGGCTCTCCAGGCAGGGTCACTATGATGGCACAGAGGCACAGTGTCTCAGGGAGGGTCACTATGATGGCACAGAGGCACAGCGTCTCAGGCAGGGTCACTATGATGGCACAGAGGCACAGCGTCTCCAGGCAGGGTCACTATGATGGCACCGAGGCACAGCGTCTCCGGAGGGTCACTATGATGGCACAGAGGCAGAGCGTCTCAGGCAGGGTCACTATGATGGCACAGAGGCAGAGCGTCTCAGGCAGGGTCACTATGATGGCACAGAGGCACAGCGTCTCCAGGCAGGGTCACTATGATGGCACAGAGGCAGAGCGTCTCAGGCAGGGTCACTATGATGGCACAGAGGCACAGCGTCTCCAGGCAGGGTCACTATGATGGCACCGAGGCACAGCGTCTCCGGAGGGTCACTATGATGGCACAGAGGCACAGCGTCTCAGGCAGGGTCACTATGATGGCACAGAGGCAGAGCGTCTCCAGGCAGGGTCACTATGATGGCACAGAGGCACAGCGTCTCCAGGCAGGGTCACTATGATGGCACAGAGGCACAGCGTCTCAGGCAGGGTCACTATGATGGCACAGAGGCACAGCGTCTCAGGCAGGGTCACTATGATGGCACAGAGGCACAGCGTCTCCAGGCAGGGTCACTATGATGGCACAGAGGCAGAGCGTCTCAGTCAGGGTCACTATGATGGCACAGAGGCACAGCGTCTCAGGCAGGGTCACTATGGTGGCACAGAGGCACACCATCTCTAGGCAGGGTCACTTTGATGGCAGAGAGGCACAGCGTCTCCAGGCAGGGTCAGTATGATGGCACAGAGTCACAGCGTCTCCAGGCAGGGTCACTATGATGGCACCGAGCTAGAGCGTCTCAGGCAGGGTCACTATGATGGCACAGAGGCAGAGCGTCTCAGGCAGGGTCACTATGATGGCACAGAGGCAGAGCATCTCCAGGCAGGGTCACTATGATGGCACAGAGGCACAGCGTCTCCACGCAGGGTCACTATGATGGCACAGAGGCACAGCGTCTCAGGCAGGGTCACTATGATGGCACAGAGGCACAGCATCTCCAGGCAGGGTCACTATGATGGCACAGAGGCACAGGGTCTCCAGGCAGGGTCACTATGATGGCACAGAGGCACAGCGTCTCATGCAGGGTCACTATGATGGCACAGAGGCACAGCGTGTCCATGCAGGGTCACTATGATGGCACAGAGGCACAGCGTCTCAGGCAGGGTCACTATGATGGCACAGAGGCACAGCGTGTCCATGCAGTGTCACTATGATGACACAGAGGCACAGCGTCTCAGGCAGGGTCACTATGGTGGCACAGAGGCACAGCGTCTCAGGCAGGGTCACTATGGTGGCACAGAGGCACAGCGTCTCAGGCAGGGTCACTATGGTGGCACAGAGGCACAGCGTCTCAGGCAGGGTCACTATGATGGCACAGAGGCACAGCGTCTCAGGCAGGGTCACTATCATGGCACAGAGGCACAGCGTCTCCAGGCAGGGTCACTATGATGGCACAGAGGCTCAGCGTCTCCAGGCAGGGTCATTATGACGCCACAGAGGCACAGCGTCTCCAGGCAGGGTCACTATGATGGCACAGAGGCACAGCGTCTCTATGCAGGGTCACTATGATGGCACAGAGGCACAGCGTCTCAGGCAGGGTCACTATGGTGGCACAGAGGCACAGCGTCTCACGCAGGGTCACCATGATGGCACAGAGGCACAGCGTCTCCAGGCAGGGTCATTATGACGGCACAGAGGAACAACGTCTCCGACAGGGTCACTATGATGGCACAGAGGCACAGCGTCTCCAGGCAGGGTCACTATGATGGCACAGAGGCACAGCGTCTCCAGGCAGGGTCACTATGATGGCACAGAGGCACAGCGTCTCCAGGCAGGGTCACTATGATGGCACAGAGTCACCGCGTCTCCAGGCAGGGTCATTATGATGGCACAGAGGCACAGCGTCTCCAGGCAGGGTCACTATGATGGCACAGAGGCACACCGTCTCAGGCAGGGTCACTATGATGGCACAGAGGCACAGCGTCTCCAGGCAGGGTCACTATGATGGCACAGAGGCACAGCGTCTCAGGCAGGGTCACTATGATGGCACAGAGGCACAGCGTCTCCAGGCAGGGTCACTATGATGGCACAGAGGCACAGCGTCTCTAGGTAGGGTCACTATGACGGCACAGAGGCACAGCGTCTCCGGCAGGGTCATTATGACGGCACAGAGGAACAGCGTCTCCGGCAGGGTCACTATGATGGCACAGAGGCAGAGCGTCTCAGGCAGGGTCACTATGATGGCACAGAGGCACAGCGTCTCAGGCAGGGTCACTATGGTGGCACAGAGGCACACCATCTCTAGGCAGGGTCACTTTGATGGCAGAGAGGCACAGCGTCTCCAGGCAGGGTCACTATGATGGCACAGAGTCACAGCGTCTCCAGGCAGGGTCACTATGATGGCACCGAGCTAGAGCCTCTCAGGCAGGGTCACTATGATGGCACAGAGGCAGAGCGTCTCAGGCAGGGTCACTATGATGGCACAGAGGCAGAGCATCTCCAGGCAGGGTCACTATGATGGCACAGAGGCACAGCGTCTCCACGCAGGGTCACTATGATGGCACAGAGGCACAGCGTCTCAGGCAGGGTCACTATGATGGCACAGAGGCACAGCATCTCCAGGCAGGGTCACTATGATGGCACAGAGGCACAGGGTCTCCAGGCAGGGTCACTATGATGGCACAGAGGCACAGCGTCTCAGGCAGGGTCACTATGATGGCACAGAGGCACAGCGTGTCCATGCAGGGTCACTATGATGGCACAGAGGCACAGCGTCTCAGGCAGGGTCACTATGATGGCACAGAGGCACAGCGTCTCCAGGCAGGGTCACTATGATGGCACCGAGGCACAGCGTCTCCGGAGGGTCACTATGATGGCACAGAGGCACAGCGTCTCAGGCAGGGTCACTATGATGGCACAGAGGCAGAGCGTCTCCAGGCAGGGTCACTATGATGGCACAGAGGCACAGCGTCTCCAGGCAGGGTCACTATGATGGCACAGAGGCACAGCGTCTCAGGCAGGGTCACTATGATGGCACAGAGGCACAGCGTCTCAGGCAGGGTCACTATGATGGCACAGAGGCACAGCGTCTCTAGGTAGGGTCACTATGAAGGCACAGAGGCACAGCGTCTCAGGCAGGGTCACTATGATGGCACAGAGGCACAGCGTCTCAGGCAGGGTCACTATGACGGCACAGAGGCACAGCGTCTCAGGCAGGGTCACTATGACGGCACAGAGGCACAGCGTCTCCAGGCAGGGTCACTATGATGGCACAGAGGTACAGCGTCTCAGGCAGGGTCACTATGATGGCACAGAGGCACAGCGTCTCAGGCAGGGTCACTATGATGGCACAGAGGCACAGCGTCTCCAGGCAGGGTCATTATGACGGCACAGAGGAACAGGGTCTCCGGCAGGGTCACTATGATGGCACAGAGGCACAGCGTCTCCAGGCAGGGTCACTATGATGGCACAGAGGCAGAGCGTCTCAGGCAGGGTCACTATGATGGCACAGAGGCACAGCGTCTCAGGCAGGGTCACTATGGTGGCACAGAGGCACACCATCTCTAGGCAGGGTCACTTTGATGGCAGAGAGGCACAGCGTCTCCAGGCAGGGTCATTATGACGCCACAGAGGCACAGCGTCTCCAGGCAGGGTCACTATGATGGCACAGAGGCACAGCGTCTCTATGCAGGGTCACTATGATGGCACAGAGGCACAGCGTCTCAGGCAGGGTCACTATGGTGGCACAGAGGCACAGCGTCTCAGGCAGGGTCACCATGATGGCACAGAGGCACAGCGTCTCCAGGCAGGGTCACCATGATGGCACAGAGGCACAGTGTCTCTAGGCAGGGTCACTATGATGGCACAGAGGCACCGTGTCTCAGGGAGGGTCACTATGATGGCACCGAGGCACAGCGTCTCCGGCAGGGTCACTATGATGGCACAGAGGCACAGCGTCTCAGGCAGGGTCACTATGATGGCACAGAGGCAGAGCGTCTCCAGGCAGGGTCACTATGATGGCACAGAGGCACAGCGTCTCCAGGCAGGGTCACTATGATGGCACAGAGGCACAGCGTCTCAGGCAGGGTCACTATGATGGCACAGAGGCACAGCGTCTCAGGCAGGGTTACTATGATGGCACAGAGGCAGAGTGTCTCTAGGTAGGGTCACTATGAAGGCACAGAGGCACAGCGTCTCAGGCAGGGTCACTATGATGGCACAGAGGCACAGCGTCTCTAGGTAGGGTCACTATGAAGGCACAGAGGCACAGCGTCTCAGGCAGGGTCACTATGATGGCACAGAGGCAGAGCATCTCCAGGCAGGGTCACTATGATGGCACAGAGGCACAGCGTCTCCACGCAGGGTCACTATGATGGCACAGAGGCACAGCGTCTCAGGCAGGGTCACTATGATGGCACAGAGGCACAGCATCTCCAGGCAGGGTCACTATGATGGCACAGAGGCACAGCGTCTCCAGACAGGGTCATTATGACGGCACAGAGGAACAACGTCTCCGACAGGGTCACTATGATGGCACAGAGGCACAGCGTCTCCAGGCAGGGTCACTATGATGGCACAGAGGCACAGCGTCTCCAGGCAGGGTCACTATGATGGCACAGAGGCACAGCGTCTCCAGGCAGGGTCACTATGATGGCACAGAGTCACCGCGTCTCCAGGCAGGGTCATTATGATGGCACAGAGGCACAGCGTCTCCAGGCAGGGTCACTATGATGGCACAGAGGCACACCGTCTCAGGCAGGGTCACTATGATGGCACAGAGGCACAGCGTCTCCAGGCAGGGTCACTATGATGGCACAGAGGCACAGCGTCTCAGGCAGGGTCACTATGATGGCACAGAGGCACAGCGTCTCCAGGCAGGGTCACTATGATGGCACAGAGGCACAGCGTCTCTAGGTAGGGTCACTATGACGGCACAGAGGCACAGCGTCTCCGGCAGGGTCATTATGACGGCACAGAGGAACAGCGTCTCCGGCAGGGTCACTATGATGGCACAGAGGCAGAGCGTCTCAGGCAGGGTCACTATGATGGCACAGAGGCACAGCGTCTCAGGCAGGGTCACTATGGTGGCACAGAGGCACACCATCTCTAGGCAGGGTCACTTTGATGGCAGAGAGGCACAGCGTCTCCAGGCAGGGTCACTATGATGGCACAGAGTCACAGCGTCTCCAGGCAGGGTCACTATGATGGCACCGAGCTAGAGCCTCTCAGGCAGGGTCACTATGATGGCACAGAGGCAGAGCGTCTCAGGCAGGGTCACTATGATGGCACAGAGGCAGAGCATCTCCAGGCAGGGTCACTATGATGGCACAGAGGCACAGCGTCTCCACGCAGGGTCACTATGATGGCACAGAGGCACAGCGTCTCAGGCAGGGTCACTATGATGGCACAGAGGCACAGCATCTCCAGGCAGGGTCACTATGATGGCACAGAGGCACAGGGTCTCCAGGCAGGGTCACTATGATGGCACAGAGGCACAGCGTCTCAGGCAGGGTCACTATGATGGCACAGAGGCACAGCGTGTCCATGCAGGGTCACTATGATGGCACAGAGGCACAGCGTCTCAGGCAGGGTCACTATGATGGCACAGAGGCACAGCGTCTCCAGGCAGGGTCACTATGATGGCACCGAGGCACAGCGTCTCCGGAGGGTCACTATGATGGCACAGAGGCACAGCGTCTCAGGCAGGGTCACTATGATGGCACAGAGGCAGAGCGTCTCCAGGCAGGGTCACTATGATGGCACAGAGGCACAGCGTCTCCAGGCAGGGTCACTATGATGGCACAGAGGCACAGCGTCTCAGGCAGGGTCACTATGATGGCACAGAGGCACAGCGTCTCAGGCAGGGTCACTATGATGGCACAGAGGCACAGCGTCTCTAGGTAGGGTCACTATGAAGGCACAGAGGCACAGCGTCTCAGGCAGGGTCACTATGATGGCACAGAGGCACAGCGTCTCAGGCAGGGTCACTATGACGGCACAGAGGCACAGCGTCTCAGGCAGGGTCACTATGACGGCACAGAGGCACAGCGTCTCCAGGCAGGGTCACTATGATGGCACAGAGGTACAGCGTCTCAGGCAGGGTCACTATGATGGCACAGAGGCACAGCGTCTCAGGCAGGGTCACTATGATGGCACAGAGGCACAGCGTCTCCAGGCAGGGTCATTATGACGGCACAGAGGAACAGGGTCTCCGGCAGGGTCACTATGATGGCACAGAGGCACAGCGTCTCCAGGCAGGGTCACTATGATGGCACAGAGGAACAGCGTCTCCAGGCAGGGTCACTATGATGGCACCGAGCTAGAGCGTCTCAGGCAGGGTCACTATGATGGCACAGAGGCAGAGCGTCTCAGGCAGGGTCACTATGATGGCACAGAGGCAGAGCATCTCCAGGCAGGGTCACTATGATGGCACAGAGGCACAGCGTCTCAGGCAGGGTCACTATGATGGCACAGAGGCACAGCATCTCCAGGCAGGGTCACTATGATGGCACAGAGGCACAGGGTCTCCAGGCAGGGTCACTATGATGGCACAGAGGCACAGCGTCTCTGGCAGGGTCACTATGATGGCACAGAGGCACAGCGTGTCCATGCAGGGTCACTATGATGGAACAGAGGCACAGCGTCTCCAGGCAGGGTCACTATGGTGGCACAGAGGCACAGCGTCTCAGGCAGGGTCACTATGGTGGCACAGAGGCACAGCGTCTCAGGCAGGGTCACTATGATGGCACAGAGGCACAGCGTCTCAGGCAGGGTCACTATGATGGCACAGAGGCACAGCGTCTCCAGGCAGGGTCACTATGATGGCACAGAGGCACAGCGTCTCCAGGCAGGGTCATTATGACGCCACACAGGCACAGCGTCTCCAGGCAGGGTCACTATGATGGCACAGAGGCACAGCGTCTCCAGGCAGGGTCACTATGATGGCACAGAGGCACAGCGTCTCAGGCAGGGTCACTATGGTGGCACAGAGGCACAGCGTCTCAGGCAGGGTCACCATGATGGCACAGAGGCACAGCGTCTCCAGGCAGGGTCACCATGATGGCACAGAGGCACAGTGTCTCTAGGCAGGGTCACTATGATGGCACAGAGGCACCGTGTCTCAGGGAGGGTCACTATGATGGCACCGAGGCACAGCGTCTCCGGCAGGGTCACTATGATGGCACAGAGGCACAGCGTCTCAGGCAGGGTCACTATGATGGCACAGAGGCAGAGCGTCTCCAGGCAGGGTCACTATGATGGCACAGAGGCACAGCGTCTCCAGGCAGGGTCACTATGATGGCACAGAGGCACAGCGTCTCAGGCAGGGTCACTATGACGGCACAGAGGCACAGCGTCTCTAGGTAGGGTCACTATGAAGGCACAGAGGCACAGCGTCTCAGGCAGGGTCACTATGACGGCACAGAGGCACAGCGTCTCAGGCAAGGTCACTATGACGGCACAGAGGCACAGCGTCTCCAGGCAGGGTCACTATGATGGCACAGAGGTACAGCGTCTCAGGCAGGGTCACTATGATGGCACAGAGGCACAGCGTCTCAGGCAGGGTCACTATGATGGCACAGAGGCACAGCGTCTCCAGGCAGGGTCATTATGACGGCACAGAGGAACAACGTCTCCGACAGGGTCACTATGATGGCACAGAGGCACAGCGTCTCCAGGCAGGGTCACTATGATGGCACAGAGGCACAGCGTCTCCAGGCAGGGTCACTATGATGGCACAGAGGCACAGCGTCTCCAGGCAGGGTCACTATGATGGCACAGAGTCACAGCGTCTCCAGGCAGGGTCATTATGATGGCACAGAGGCACAGCGTCTCCAGGCAGGGTCACTATGATGGCACAGAGGCACAGCGTCTCAGGCAGGGTCACTATGATGGCACAGAGGCACAGCGTCTCCAGGCAGGGTCACTATGATGGCACAGAGGCACAGCGTCTCAGGCAGGGTCACTATGATGGCACAGAGGCACAGTGTCTCAGGCAGGGTCACTATGATGGCACAGAGGCACAGCGTCTCTAGGTAGGGTCACTATGAAGGCACAGAGGCACAGCGTCTCAGGCAGGGTCACTATGATGGCACAGAGGCACAGCGTCTCCAGGCAGGGTCACTATGATGGCACCGAGCTAGAGCGTCTCAGGCAGGGTCACTATGATGGCACAGAGGCAGAGCGTCTCAGGCAGGGTCACTATGATGGCACAGAGGCAGAGCATCTCCAGGCAGGGTCACTATGATGGCACAGAGGCACAGCGTCTCCACGCAGGGTCACTATGATGGCACAGAGGCACAGCGTCTCAGGCAGGGTCACTATGATGGCACAGAGGCACAGCATCTCCAGGCAGGGTCACTATGATGGCACAGAGGCACAACGTCTCCAGGCAGGGTCACTATGATGGCACAGAGGCACAGCGTCTCCAGGCAGGGTCACTATGATGGCACAGAGTCACAGCGTCTCAGGCAGGGTCACTATGATGGCACAGAGGCACAGCGTCTCAGGCAGCGTCACTATGATGGCACAGAGGCACAGCGTCTCCAGGCAGGGTCATTATGACGGCACAGAGGAACAGCGTCTCCGGCAGGGTCACTATGATGGCACAGAGGCACAGCGTCTCCAGGCAGGGTCACTATGATGGCACAGAGGCACAGCGTCTCCAGGCAGGGTCACTATGATGGCACAGAGTCACAGCGTCTCCAGGCAGGGTCACTATGACGGCACAGAGGCACAGCGTCTCAGGCAGGGTCACTATGACGGCACAGAGGCACAGCGTCTCCAGGCAGGGTCACTATGATGGCACAGAGGTACAGCGTCTCAGGCAGGGTCACTATGATGGCACAGAGGCACAGCGTCTCAGGCAGGGTCACTATGATGGCACAGAGGCACAGCGTCTCAGGCAGGGTCACTATGATGGCACAGAGGCACAGCGTCTCCAGGCAGGCTCATTATGATGGCACAGAGGCAGAGCGTCTCAGGCAGGGTCACTATGATGGCACAGAGGCACAGCGTCTCAGGCAGGGTCACTATGGTGGCACAGAGGCACACCATCTCTAGTCAGGGTCACTTTGATGGCAGAGAGGCACAGCGTCTCCAGGCAGGGTCACTATGATGGCACAGAGTCACAGCGTCTCCAGGCAGGGTCACTATGATGGCACCGAGCTAGAGCGTCTCAGGCAGGGTCACTATGATGGCACAGAGGCACCGTGTCTCAGGCAGGGTCACTATGATGGCACAGAGGCACAGCATCTCCAGGCAGGGTCACTATGATGGCACAGAGGCACAGCGTCTCCACGCAGGGTCACTATGATGGCACAGAGGCACAGCGTCTCAGGCAGGGTCACTATGATGGCACAGAGGCACAGCATCTCCAGGCAGGGTCACTATGATGGCACAGAGGCACAGGGTCTCCAGGCAGGGTCACTATGATGGCACAGAGGCACAGCGTCTCCAGGCAGGGTCACTATGATGGCACAGAGTCACAGCATCTCAGGCAGGGTCACTATGATGGCACAGAGGCACAGCGTCTCAGGCAGGGTCACTATGATGGCACAGAGGCACAGCGTCTCCAGGCAGGGTCATTATGACGGCACAGAGGAACAGGGTCTCCGGCAGGGTCACTATGATGGCACAGAGGCACAGCGTCTCCAGGCAGGGTCACTATGATGGCACAGAGGCACAGCGTCTCAGGCAGGGTCACTATGATGGCACAGAGGTACAGCGTCTCAGGCAGGGTCACTATGATGGCACAGAGGCAGAGCATCTCCAGGCAGGGTCACTATGATGGCACAGAGGCACAGCGTCTCCACGCTGGGTCACTATGATGGCACAGAGGCACAGCGTCTCAGGCAGGGTCACTATCATGGCACAGAGGCACAGCATCTCCAGGCAGGGTCACTATGATGGCACAGAGGCACAGGGTCTCCAGGCAGGGTCACTATGATGGCACAGAGGCACAGCGTCTCAGGCAGGGTCACTATGATGGCACAGAGGCACAGCGTGTCCATGCAGGGTCACTATGATGGCACAGAGGCACAGCGTCTCAGGCAGGGTCACTATGATGGCACAGAGGCACAGCGTCTCAGGCAGGGTCACTATGATGGCACAGAGGCACAGCGTCTCTTGGTAGGGTCACTATGAAGGCACAGAGGCACAGCGTCTCAGGCAGGGTCACTATGACGGCACAGAGGCACAGCGTCTCAGGCAGGGTCACTATGGTGGCACAGAGGCACAGCGTCTCAGGCAGGGTCACTATGGTGGCACAGAGGCACAGCGTCTCAGGCAGGGTCACTATGGTGGCACAGAGGCACAGCGTCTCAGGCAGGGTCACTATGATGGCACAGAGGCAGAGCATCTCCAGGCAGGGTCACTATGATGGCACAGAGGCACAGCGTCTCCACGCAGGGTCACTATGATGGCACAGAGGCACAGCGTCTCCAGGCAGGGTCACTATGATGGCACAGAGGCACAGCATCTCCAGGCAGGGTCACTATGATGGCACAGAGGCACAGGGTCTCCAGGCAGGGTCACTATGATGGCACAGAGGCACAGCGTCTCCAGGCAGGGTCACTATGATGGCACAGAGTCACAGCATCTCAGGCAGGGTCACTATGATGGCACAGAGGCACAGCGTCTCAGGCAGGGTCACTATGATGGCACAGAGGCACAGCGTCTCCAGGCAGGGTCATTATGACGGCACAGAGGAACAGCGTCTCCGGCAGGGTCACTATGATGGCACAGAGGCACAGCGTCTCCAGGCAGGGTCACTATGATGGCACAGAGGCACAGCGTCTCCAGGCAGGGTCATTATGACGGCACAGAGGAACAGCGTCTCCGGCAGGGTCACTATGATGGCACAGAGGCACAGCGTCTCCGGCAGGGTCACTATGATGGCACAGAGGCACAGCGTCTCAGGCAGGGTCACTATGATGGCACAGAGGCACAGCGTCTCAGGCAGGGTCACTATGGTGGCACAGAGGCACACCATCTCTAGGCAGGGTCACTTTGATGGCAGAGAGGCACAGCGTCTCCAGGCAGGGTCACTATGATGGCACAGAGGCACAGCGTCTCCAGGCAGGGTCACTATGATGGCACCGAGCTAGAGCGTCTCAGGCAGGGTCACTATGATGGCACAGAGGCAGAGCGTCTCAGGCAGGGTCACTATGATGGCACAGAGGCAGAGCATCTCCAGGCAGGGTCACTATGATGGCACAGAGGCATAGCGTCTCCACGCTGGGTCACTATGATGGCACAGAGGCACAGCGTCTCAGGCAGGGTCACTATCATGGCACAGAGGCACAGCATCTCCAGGCAGGGTCACTATGATGGCACAGAGGCACAGGGTCTCCAGGCAGGGTCACTATGATGGCACAGAGGCACAGCGTCTCAGGCAGGGTCACTATGATGGCACAGAGGCACAGCGTCTCCAGGCAGGGTCATTATGACGGCACAGAGGAACAGCGTCTCCGGCAGGGTCACTATGATGGCACAGAGGCACAGCGTCTCCGGCAGGGTCACTATGATGGCACAGAGGCACAGCGTCTCAGGCAGGGTCACTATGATGGCACAGAGGCACAGCGTCTCAGGCAGGGTCACTATGGTGGCACAGAGGCACACCATCTCTAGGCAGGGTCACTTTGATGGCAGAGAGGCACAGCGTCTCAGGCAGGGTCACTATGATGGCACAGAGGCACAGCGTCTCAGGCAGGGTCACTATGAAGGCACAGAGGCACAGCGTCTCAGGCAGGGTCACTATGACGGCACAGAGGCACAGCGTCTCAGGCAGGGTCACTATGGTGGCACAGAGGCACAGCGTCTCAGGCAGGGTCACTATGGTGGCACAGAGGCACAGCGTCTCAGGCAGGGTCACTATGGTGGCACAGAGGCACAGCGTCTCAGGCAGGGTCACTATGATGGCACAGAGGCACAGCATCTCCAGGCAGGGTCACTATGATGGCACAGAGGCACAGCGTCTCCACGCAGGGTCACTATGATGGCACAGAGGCACAGCGTCTCCAGGCAGGGTCACTATGATGGCACAGAGGTACAGCATCTCCAGGCAGGGTCACTATGATGGCACAGAGGCACAGGGTCTCCAGGCAGGGTCACTATGATGGCACAGAGGCACAGCGTCTCCAGGCAGGGTCACTATGATGGCACAGAGTCACAGCATCTCAGGCAGGGTCACTATGATGGCACAGAGGCACAGCGTCTCAGGCAGGGTCACTATGATGGCACAGAGGCACAGCGTCTCCAGGCAGGGTCATTATGACGGCACAGAGGAACAGCGTCTCCGGCAGGGTCACTATGATGGCACAGAGGCACAGCGTCTCCAGGCAGGGTCACTATGATGGCACAGAGGCACAGCGTCTCAGGCAGGGTCACTATGACGGCACAGAGGCACAGCGTCTCCAGGCAGGGTCACTATGATGGCACAGAGGTACAGCGTCTCAGGCAAGGTCACTATGATGGCACAGAGGCAGAGCGTCTCCAGGCAGGGTCACTATGATGGCACAGAGGCACAGCGTCTCCAGGCAGGGTCATTATGACGGCACAGAGGAACAGCGTCTCCGGCAGGGTCACTATGATGGCACAGAGGCACAGCGTCTCCAGGCAGGGTCACTATGATGGCACAGAGGCACAGCGTCTCAGGCAGGGTCACTATGATGGCACAGAGGCACAGCGTCTCCAGGCAGGGTCACTATGATGGCACAGAGGTACAGCGTCTCAGGCAGGGTCACTATGATGGCACAGAGGCAGAGCATCTCCAGGCAGGGTCACTATGATGGCACAGAGGCACAGCGTCTCCACGCTGGGTCACTATGATGGCACAGAGGCACAGCGTCTCAGGCAGGGTCACTATCATGGCACAGAGGCACAGCATCTCCAGGCAGGGTCACTATGATGGCACAGAGGCACAGGGTCTCCAGGCAGGGTCACTATGATGGCACAGAGGCACAGCGTCTCAGGCAGGGTCACTATGATGGCACAGAGGCACAGCGTGTCCATGCAGGGTCACTATGATGGCACAGAGGCACAGCGTCTCAGGCAGGGTCACTATGATGGCACAGAGGCACAGCGTCTCAGGCAGGGTCACTATGATGGCACAGAGGCACAGCGTCTCTAGGTAGGGTCACTATGAAGGCACAGAGGCACAGCGTCTCAGGCAGGGTCACTATGACGGCACAGAGGCACAGCGTCTCAGGCAGGGTCACTATGGTGGCACAGAGGCACAGCGTCTCAGGCAGGGTCACTATGGTGGCACAGAGGCACAGCGTCTCAGGCAGGGTCACTATGGTGGCACAGAGGCACAGCGTCTCAGGCAGGGTCACTATGATGGCACAGAGGCAGAGCATCTCCAGGCAGGGTCACTATGATGGCACAGAGGCACAGCGTCTCCACGCAGGGTCACTATGATGGCACAGAGGCACAGCGTCTCCAGGCAGGGTCACTATGATGGCACAGAGGCACAGCATCTCCAGGCAGGGTCACTATGATGGCACAGAGGCACAGGGTCTCCAGGCAGGGTCACTATGATGGCACAGAGGCACAGCGTCTCCAGGCAGGGTCACTATGGTGGCACAGAGGCACAGCGTCTCAGGCAGGGTCACTATGATGGCACAGAGGCACAGCGTCTCCGGCAGGGTCACTATGATGGCACAGAGGCACAGCGTCTCAGGCAGGGTCACTATGATGGCACAGAGGCACAGCGTCTCAGGCAGGGTCACTATGGTGGCACAGAGGCACACCATCTCTAGGCAGGGTCACTTTGATGGCAGAGAGGCACAGCGTCTCCAGGCAGGGTCACTATGATGGCACAGAGTCACAGCGTCTCCAGGCAGGGTCACTATGATGGCACCGAGCTAGAGCGTCTCAGGCAGGGTCACTATGATGGCACAGAGGCAGAGCGTCTCAGGCAGGGTCACTATGATGGCACAGAGGCAGAGCATCTCCAGGCAGGGTCACTATGATGGCACAGAGGCATAGCGTCTCCACGCTGGGTCACTATGATGGCACAGAGGCACAGCGTCTCAGGCAGGGTCACTATCATGGCACAGAGGCACAGCATCTCCAGGCAGGGTCACTATGATGGCACAGAGGCACAGGGTCTCCAGGCAGGGTCACTATGATGGCACAGAAGCACAGCGTCTCAGGCAGGGTCACTATGATGGCACAGAGGCACAGCGTCTCCAGGCAGGGTCATTATGACGGCACAGAGGAACAGCGTCTCCGGCAGGGTCACTATGATGGCACAGAGGCACAGCGTCTCCGGCAGGGTCACTATGATGGCACAGAGGCACAGCGTCTCAGGCAGGGTCACTATGATGGCACAGAGGCACAGCGTCTCAGGCAGGGTCACTATGGTGGCACAGAGGCACACCATCTCTAGGCAGGGTCACTTTGATGGCAGAGAGGCACAGCGTCTCAGGCAGGGTCACTATGATGGCACAGAGGCACAGCGTCTCAGGCAGGGTCACTATGATGGCACAGAGGCACAGCGTCTCTAGGTAGGGTCACTATGAAGGCACAGAGGCACAGCGTCTCAGGCAGGGTCACTATGACGGCACAGAGGCACAGCGTCTCAGGCAGGGTCACTATGGTGGCACAGAGGCACAGCGTCTCAGGCAGGGTCACTATGGTGGCACAGAGGCACAGCGTCTCAGGCAGGGTCACTATGATGGCACAGAGGCAGAGCATCTCCAGGCAGGGTCACTATGATGGCACAGAGGCACAGCGTCTCCAGGCAGGGTCACTATGATGGCACAGAGGCACAGCATCTCCAGGTAGGGTCACTATGATGGCACAGAGGCACAGGGTCTCCAGGCAGGGTCACTATGATGGCACAGAGGCACAGCGTCTCCAGGCAGGGTCACTATGATGGCACAGAGTCACAGCATCTCAGGCAGGGTCACTATGATGGCACAGAGGCACAGCGTCTCAGGCAGGGTCACTATGATGGCACAGAGGCACAGCGTCTCCAGGCAGGGTCATTATGACGGCACAGAGGAACAGCGTCTCCGGCAGGGTCACTATGATGGCACAGAGGCACAGCGTCTCCAGGCAGGGTCACTATGATGGCACAGAGGCACAGCGTCTCAGGCAGGGTCACTATGACGGCACAGAGGCACAGCGTCTCCAGGCAGGGTCACTATGATGGCACAGAGGTACAGCGTCTCAGGCAGGGTCACTATGATGGCACAGAGGCAGAGCGTCTCCAGGCAGGGTCACTATGATGGCACAGAGGCACAGCGTCTCCAGGCAGGGTCATTATGACGGCACAGAGGAACAGCGTCTCCAGGCAGGGTCACTATGATGGCACAGAGGCACAGCGTCTCCGGCAGGGTCACTATGATGGCACAGAGGCACAGCGTCTCAGGCAGGGTCACTATGATGGCACAGAGGCACAGCTTCTCAGGCAGGGTCACTATGGTGGCACAGAGGCACACCATCTCTAGGCAGGGTCACTTTGATGGCAGAGAGGCACAGCGTCTCCAGGCAGGGTCACTATGATGGCACAGAGTCACAGCGTCTCCAGGCAGGGTCACTATGATGGCACCGAGCTAGAGCGTCTCAGGCAGGGTCACTATGATGGCACAGAGGCAGAGCGTCTCAGGCAGGGTCACTATGATGGCACAGAGGCAGAGCATCTCCAGGCAGGGTCACTATGATGGCACAGAGGCACAGCGTCTCCACGCTGGGTCACTATGATGGCACAGAGGCACAGCGTCTCAGGCAGGGTCACTATCATGGCACAGAGGCACAGCATCTCCAGGCAGGGTCACTATGATGGCACAGAGGCACAGGGTCTCCAGGCAGGGTCACTATGATGGCACAGAGGCACAGCGTCTCAGGCAGGGTCACTATGATGGCACAGAGGCACAGCGTGTCCATGCAGGGTCACTATGATGGCACAGAGGCACAGCGTCTCAGGCAGGGTCACTATGATGGCACAGAGGCACAGCGTCTCTAGGTAGGGTCACTATGAAGGCACAGAGGCACAGCGTCTCAGGCAGGGTCACTATGACGGCACAGAGGCACAGCGTCTCAGGCAGGGTCACTATGGTGGCACAGAGGCACAGCGTCTCAGGCAGGGTCACTATGGTGGCACAGAGGCACAGCGTCTCAGGCAGGGTCACTATGATGGCACAGAGGCACAGCGTCTCAGGCAGGGTCACTATCATGGCACAGAGGCACAGCGTCTCCAGGCAGGGTCACTATGATGGCACAGAGGCACAGCGTCTCCAGGCAGGGTCATTATGACGCCACAGAGGCACAGCGTCTCCAGGCAGGGTCACTATGATGGCACAGAGGCAGAGCGTCTCCAGGCAGGGTCACTATGATGGCACAGAGGCACAGCGTCTCCAGGCAGGGTCACTATGATGGCACAGAGGCACAGCGTCTCAGGCAGGGTCACTATGATGGCACAGAGGCACAGCGTCTCAGGCAGGGTCACTATGATGGCACAGAGGCAGAGTGTCTCTAGGTAGGGTCACTATGAAGGCACAGAGGCACAGCGTCTCAGGCAGGGTCACTATGATGGCACAGAGGCACAGCGTCTCTAGGTAGGGTCACTATGATGGCACAGAGGCACAGCGTCTCCAGGCAGGGTCACTATGATGGCACAGAGTCACAGCATCTCAGGCAGGGTCACTATGATGGCACAGAGGCACAGCGTCTCAGGCAGGGTCACTATGATGGCACAGAGGCACAGCGTCTCCAGGCAGGGTCATTATGACGGCACAGAGGAACAGCGTCTCCGGCAGGGTCACTATGATGGCACAGAGGCACAGCGTCTCCAGGCAGGGTCACTATGATGGCACAGAGGCACAGCGTCTCAGGCAGGGTCACTATGACGGCACAGAGGCACAGCGTCTCCAGGCAGGGTCACTATGATGGCACAGAGGTACAGCGTCTCAGGCAAGGTCACTATGATGGCACAGAGGCAGAGCGTCTCCAGGCAGGGTCACTATGATGGCACAGAGGCACAGCGTCTCCAGGCAGGGTCATTATGACGGCACAGAGGAACAGCGTCTCCGGCAGGGTCACTATGATGGCACAGAGGCACAGCGTCTCCAGGCAGGGTCACTATGATGGCACAGAGGCACAGCGTCTCAGGCAGGGTCACTATGATGGCACAGAGGCACAGCGTCTCCAGGCAGGGTCACTATGATGGCACAGAGGTACAGCGTCTCAGGCAGGGTCACTATGATGGCACAGAGGCAGAGCATCTCCAGGCAGGGTCACTATGATGGCACAGAGGCACAGCGTCTCCACGCTGGGTCACTATGATGGCACAGAGGCACACCGTCTCAGGCAGGGTCACTATCATGGCACAGAGGCACAGCATCTCCAGGCAGGGTCACTATGATGGCACAGAGGCACAGGGTCTCCAGGCAGGGTCACTATGATGGCACAGAGGCACAGCGTCTCAGGCAGGGTCACTATGATGGCACAGAGGCACAGCGTGTCCATGCAGGGTCACTATGATGGCACAGAGGCACAGCGTCTCAGGCAGGGTCACTATGATGGCACAGAGGCACAGCGTCTCAGGCAGGGTCACTATGATGGCACAGAGGCACAGCGTCTCTAGGTAGGGTCACTATGAAGGCACAGAGGCACAGCGTCTCAGGCAGGGTCACTATGACGGCACAGAGGCACAGCGTCTCAGGCAGGGTCACTATGGTGGCACAGAGGCACAGCGTCTCAGGCAGGGTCACTATGGTGGCACAGAGGCACAGCGTCTCAGGCAGGGTCACTATGGTGGCACAGAGGCACAGCGTCTCAGGCAGGGTCACTATGATGGCACAGAGGCAGAGCATCTCCAGGCAGGGTCACTATGATGGCACAGAGGCACAGCGTCTCCACGCAGGGTCACTATGATGGCACAGAGGCACAGCGTCTCCAGGCAGGGTCACTATGATGGCACAGAGGCACAGCATCTCCAGGCAGGGTCACTATGATGGCACAGAGGCACAGGGTCTCCAGGCAGGGTCACTATGATGGCACAGAGGCACAGCGTCTCCAGGCAGGGTCACTATGGTGGCACAGAGGCACAGCGTCTCAGGCAGGGTCACTATGATGGCACAGAGGCACAGCGTCTCCGGCAGGGTCACTATGATGGCACAGAGGCACAGCGTCTCAGGCAGGGTCACTATGATGGCACAGAGGCACAGCGTCTCAGGCAGGGTCACTATGGTGGCACAGAGGCACACCATCTCTAGGCAGGGTCACTTTGATGGCAGAGAGGCACAGCGTCTCCAGGCAGGGTCACTATGATGGCACAGAGTCACAGCGTCTCCAGGCAGGGTCACTATGATGGCACCGAGCTAGAGCGTCTCAGGCAGGGTCACTATGATGGCACAGAGGCAGAGCGTCTCAGGCAGGGTCACTATGATGGCACAGAGGCAGAGCATCTCCAGGCAGGGTCACTATGATGGCACAGAGGCATAGCGTCTCCACGCTGGGTCACTATGATGGCACAGAGGCACAGCGTCTCAGGCAGGGTCACTATCATGGCACAGAGGCACAGCATCTCCAGGCAGGGTCACTATGATGGCACAGAGGCACAGGGTCTCCAGGCAGGGTCACTATGATGGCACAGAGGCACAGCGTCTCAGGCAGGGTCACTATGATGGCACAGAGGCACAGCGTCTCCAGGCAGGGTCATTATGACGGCACAGAGGAACAGCGTCTCCGGCAGGGTCACTATGATGGCACAGAGGCACAGCGTCTCCGGCAGGGTCACTATGATGGCACAGAGGCACAGCGTCTCAGGCAGGGTCACTATGATGGCACAGAGGCACAGCGTCTCAGGCAGGGTCACTATGGTGGCACAGAGGCACACCATCTCTAGGCAGGGTCACTTTGATGGCAGAGAGGCACAGCGTCTCAGGCAGGGTCACTATGATGGCACAGAGGCACAGCGTCTCAGGCAGGGTCACTATGATGGCACAGAGGCACAGCGTCTCTAGGTAGGGTCACTATGAAGGCACAGAGGCACAGCGTCTCAGGCAGGGTCACTATGACGGCACAGAGGCACAGCGTCTCAGGCAGGGTCACTATGGTGGCACAGAGGCACAGCGTCTCAGGCAGGGTCACTATGGTGGCACAGAGGCACAGCGTCTCAGGCAGGGTCACTATGGTGGCACAGAGGCACAGCGTCTCAGGCAGGGTCACTATGATGGCACAGAGGCAGAGCATCTCCAGGCAGGGTCACTATGATGGCACAGAGGCACAGCGTCTCCAGGCAGGGTCACTATGATGGCACAGAGGCACAGCATCTCCAGGCAGGGTCACTATGATGGCACAGAGGCACAGGGTCTCCAGGCAGGGTCACTATGATGGCACAGAGGCACAGCGTCTCCAGGCAGGGTCACTATGATGGCACAGAGTCACAGCATCTCAGGCAGGGTCACTATGATGGCACAGAGGCACAGCGTCTCAGGCAGGGTCACTATGATGGCACAGAGGCACAGCGTCTCCAGGCAGGGTCATTATGACGGCACAGAGGAACAGCGTCTCCGGCAGGGTCACTATGATGGCACAGAGGCACAGCGTCTCCAGGCAGGGTCACTATGATGGCACAGAGGCACAGCGTCTCAGGCAGGGTCACTATGACGGCACAGAGGCACAGCGTCTCCAGGCAGGGTCACTATGATGGCACAGAGGTACAGCGTCTCAGGCAGGGTCACTATGATGGCACAGAGGCAGAGCGTCTCCAGGCAGGGTCACTATGATGGCACAGAGGCACAGCGTCTCCAGGCAGGGTCATTATGACGGCACAGAGGAACAGCGTCTCCGGCAGGGTCACTATGATGGCACAGAGGCACAGCGTCTCCGGCAGGGTCACTATGATGGCACAGAGGCACAGCGTCTCAGGCAGGGTCACTATGATGGCACAGAGGCACAGCGTCTCAGGCAGGGTCACTATGGTGGCACAGAGGCACACCATCTCTAGGCAGGGTCACTTTGATGGCAGAGAGGCACAGCGTCTCCAGGCAGGGTCACTATGATGGCACAGAGTCACAGCGTCTCCAGGCAGGGTCACTATGATGGCACCGAGCTAGAGCGTCTCAGGCAGGGTCACTATGATGGCACAGAGGCAGAGCGTCTCAGGCAGGGTCACTATGATGGCACAGAGGCAGAGCATCTCCAGGCAGGGTCACTATGATGGCACAGAGGCACAGCGTCTCAGGCAGGGTCACTATGGTGGCACAGAGGCACACCATCTCTAGGCAGGGTCACTATGATGGCACAGAGGCACAGCGTCTCAGGCAGGGTCACTATGACGGCACAGAGGCACAGCGTCTCCAGGCAGGGTCACTATGATGGCACAGAGGTACAGCGTCTCAGGCAGGGTCACTATGATGGCACAGAGGCAGAGCGTCTCCAGGCAGGGTCACTATGATGGCACAGAGGCACAGCGTCTCCAGGCAGGGTCATTATGACGGCACAGAGGAACAGCGTCTCCGGCAGGGTCACTATGATGGCACAGAGGCACAGCGTCTCCGGCAGGGTCACTATGATGGGACAGAGGCACAGCGTCTCAGGCAGGGTCACTATGATGGCACAGAGGCACAGCGTCTCAGGCAGGGTCACTATGGTGGCACAGAGGCACACCATCTCTAGGCAGGGTCACTTTGATGGCAGAGAGGCACAGCGTCTCCAGGCAGGGTCACTATGATGGCACAGAGTCACAGCGTCTCCAGGCAGGGTCACTATGATGGCACCGAGCTAGAGCGTCTCAGGAAGGGTCACTATGATGGCACAGAGGCAGAGCGTCTCAGGCAGGGTCACTATGATGGCACAGAGGCAGAGCATCTCCAGGCAGGGTCACTATGATGGCACAGAGGCACAGCGTCTCCACGCTGGGTCACTATGATGGCACAGAGGCACAGCGTCTCAGGCAGGGTCACTATCATGGCACAGAGGCACAGCATCTCCAGGCAGGGTCACTATGATGGCACAGAGGCACAGGGTCTCCAGGCAGGGTCACTATGATGGCACAGAGGCACAGCGTCTCAGGCAGGGTCACTATGATGGCACAGAGGCACAGCGTGTCCATGCAGGGTCACTATGATGGCACAGAGGCACAGCGTCTCAGGCAGGGTCACTATGATGGCACAGAGGCACAGCGTCTCTAGGTAGGGTCACTATGAAGGCACAGAGGCACAGCGTCTCAGGCAGGGTCACTATGACGGCACAGAGGCACAGCGTCTCAGGCAGGGTCACTATGGTGGCACAGAGGCACAGCGTCTCAGGCAGGGTCACTATGGTGGCACAGAGGCACAGCGTCTCAGGCAGGGTCACTATGATGGCACAGAGGCACAGCGTCTCAGGCAGGGTCACTATCATGGCACAGAGGCACAGCGTCTCCAGGCAGGGTCACTATGATGGCACAGAGGCACAGCGTCTCCAGGCAGGGTCATTATGACGCCACAGAGGCACAGCGTCTCCAGGCAGGGTCACTATGATGGCACAGAGGCACAGCGTCTCTATGCAGGGTCACTATGATGGCACAGGGGCACAGCGTCTCAGGCAGGGTCACTATGGTGGCACAGAGGCACAGCGTCTCAGGCAGGGTCACTATGATGGCACAGAGGCAGAGCGTCTCCAGGCAGGGTCACTATGATGGCACAGAGGCACAGCGTCTCCAGGCAGGGTCACTATGATGGCACAGAGGCACAGCGTCTCAGGCAGGGTCACTATGATGGCACAGAGGCACAGCGTCTCAGGCAGGGTCACTATGATGGCACAGAGGCAGAGTGTCTCTAGGTAGGGTCACTATGAAGGCACAGAGGCACAGCGTCTCAGGCAGGGTCACTATGATGGCACAGAGGCACAGCGTCTCTAGGTAGGGTCACTATGAAGGCACAGAGGCACAGCGTCTCAGGCAGGGTCACTATGACGGCAGAGAGGCACAGCGTCTCAGGCAGGGTCACTATGACGGCACAGAGGCACAGCGTCTCCAGGCAGGGTCACTATGATGGCACAGAGGTACAGCGTCTCAGGCAGGGTCACTATGATGGCACAGAGGCACAGCGTCTCCAGGCAGGGTCATTATGACGGCACAGAGGAACAACGTCTCCGACAGGGTCACTATGATGGCACAGAGGCACAGCGTCTCCAGGCAGGGTCACTATGATGGCACAGAGGCACAGCGTCTCAGGCAGGGTCACTATGACGGCACAGAGGCACAGCGTCTCCAGGCAGGGTCACTATGATGGCACAGAGGTACAGCGTCTCAGGCAGGGTCACTATGATGGCACAGAGGCAGAGCGTCTCCAGGCAGGGTCACTATGATGGCACAGAGGCACAGCGTCTCCAGGCAGGGTCATTATGACGGCACAGAGGAACAGCGTCTCCGGCAGGGTCACTATGATGGCACAGAGGCACAGCGTCTCCGGCAGGGTCACTATGATGGCACAGAGGCACAGCGTCTCAGGCAGGGTCACTATGATGGCACAGAGGCACAGCGTCTCAGGCAGGGTCACTATGGTGGCACAGAGGCACACCATCTCTAGGCAGGGTCACTTTGATGGCAGAGAGGCACAGCGTCTCCAGGCAGGGTCACTATGATGGCACAGAGTCACAGCGTCTCCAGGCAGGGTCACTATGATGGCACCGAGCTAGAGCGTCTCAGGCAGGGTCACTATGATGGCACAGAGGCAGAGCGTCTCAGGCAGGGTCACTATGATGGCACAGAGGCAGAGCATCTCCAGGCAGGGTCACTATGATGGCACAGAGGCACAGCGTCTCCACGCTGGGTCACTATGATGGCACAGAGGCACAGCGTCTCAGGCAGGGTCACTATCATGGCACAGAGGCACAGCATCTCCAGGCAGGGTCACTATGATGGCACAGAGGCACAGGGTCTCCAGGCAGGGTCACTATGATGGCACAGAGGCACAGCGTCTCAGGCAGGGTCACTATGATGGCACAGAGGCACAGCGTGTCCATGCAGGGTCACTATGATGGCACAGAGGCACAGCGTCTCAGGCAGGGTCACTATGATGGCACAGAGGCACAGCGTCTCTAGGTAGGGTCACTATGAAGGCACAGAGGCACAGCGTCTCAGGCAGGGTCACTATGACGGCACAGAGGCACAGCGTCTCAGGCAGGGTCACTATGGTGGCACAGAGGCACAGCGTCTCAGGCAGGGTCACTATGGTGGCACAGAGGCACAGCGTCTCAGGCAGGGTCACTATGATGGCACAGAGGCACAGCGTCTCAGGCAGGGTCACTATCATGGCACAGAGGCACAGCGTCTCCAGGCAGGGTCACTATGATGGCACAGAGGCACAGCGTCTCCAGGCAGGGTCATTATGACGCCACAGAGGCACAGCGTCTCCAGGCAGGGTCACTATGATGGCACAGAGGCACAGCGTCTCTATGCAGGGTCACTATGATGGCACAGGGGCACAGCGTCTCAGGCAGGGTCACTATGGTGGCACAGAGGCACAGCGTCTCAGGCAGGGTCACTATGATGGCACAGAGGCAGAGCGTCTCCAGGCAGGGTCACTATGATGGCACAGAGGCACAGCGTCTCCAGGCAGGGTCACTATGATGGCACAGAGGCACAGCGTCTCAGGCAGGGTCACTATGATGGCACAGAGGCAGAGTGTCTCTAGGTAGGGTCACTATGAAGGCACAGAGGCACAGCGTCTCAGGCAGGGTCACTATGATGGCACAGAGGCACAGCGTCTCTAGGTAGGGTCACTATGAAGGCACAGAGGCACAGCGTCTCAGGCAGGGTCACTATGACGGCAGAGAGGCACAGCGTCTCAGGCAGGGTCACTATGACGGCACAGAGGCACAGCGTCTCCAGGCAGGGTCACTATGATGGCACAGAGGTACAGCGTCTCAGGCAGGGTCACTATGATGGCACAGAGGCACAGCGTCTCCAGGCAGGGTCATTATGACGGCACAGAGGAACAACGTCTCCGACAGGGTCACTATGATGGCACAGAGGCACAGCGTCTCCAGGCAGGGTCACTATGATGGCACAGAGTCACAGCGTCTCCAGGCAGGGTCATTATGATGGCACAGAGGCACAGCGTCTCCAGGCAGGGTCACTATGATGGCACAGAGGCACACCGTCTCAGGCAGGGTCACTATGATGGCACAGAGGCACAGCGTCTCCAGGCAGGGTCACTATGATGGCACAGAGGCACAGCGTCTCAGGCAGGGTCACTATGATGGCACAGAGGCACAGCGTCTCAGGCAGGGTCACCGTGATGGCACAGAGGCACAGCGTCTCTAGGTAGGGTCACTATGACGGCACAGAGGCACAGCGTCTCCAGGCAGGGTCACTATGATGGCACAGAGGTACAGCGTCTCAGGCAGGGTCACTATGATGGCACAGAGGCACAGCGTCTCAGGCAGGGTCACTATGATGGCACAGAGGCACAGCGTCTCAGGCAGGGTCACTATGGTGGCACAGAGGCACACCATCTCTAGGCAGGGTCACTTTGATGGCAGAGAGGCACAGCGTCTCCAGGCAGGGTCACTATGATGGCACAGAGTCACAGCGTCTCCAGGCAGGGTCACTATGATGGCACCGAGCTAGAGCGTCTCAGGCAGGGTCACTATGATGGCACAGAGGCAGAGCGTCTCAGGCAGGGTCACTATGATGGCACAGAGGCAGAGCATCTCCAGGCAGGGTCACTATGATGGCACAGAGGCACAGCGTCTCAGGCAGGGTCACTATGATGGCACAGAGGCACAGCATCTCCAGGCAGGGTCACTATGACGGCACAGAGGCACAGCGTCTCCAGGCAGGGTCACTATGATGGCACAGAGGCACAGCGTCTCAGGCAGGGTCACTATGATGGCACAGAGGCACAGCGTGTCCATGCAGGGTCACTATGATGGCACAGAGGCACAGCGTCTCTGGCAGGGTCACTATGATGGCACAGAGGCACAGCGTGTCCATGCAGGGTCACTATGATGGCACAGAGGCACAGCGTCTCAGGCAGGGTCACTATGGTGGCACAGAGGCACAGCGTCTCAGGCAGGGTCACTATGGTGGCACAGAGGCACAGCGTCTCAGGCAGGGTCACTATGATGGCACAGAGGCACAGCGTCTCCAGGCAGGGTCACTATGATGGCACAGAGGCACAGCGTCTCAGGCAGGGTCACTATGATGGCACAGAGGCACAGCGTCTCAGGCAGGGTCACTATGATGGCACAGAGGCACAGCGTCTCTAGGTAGGGTCACTATGAAGGCACAGAGGCACAGCGTCTCAGGCAGGGTCACTATGACGGCACAGAGGCACAGCGTCTCAGGCAGGGTCACTATGATGGCACAGAGGCACAGCGTCTCAGGCAGGGTCACTATGACGGCACAGAGGCACAGCGTCTCAGGCAGGGTCACTATGACGGCACAGAGGCACAGCGTCTCCAGGCAGGGTCACTATGATGGCACAGAGGCACAGCGTCTCAGGCAGGGTCACTATGATGGCACAGAGGCACAGCGTCTCCAGGCAGGGTCATTATGACGGCACAGAGGAACAGGGTCTCCGGCAGGGTCACTATGATGGCACAGAGGCACAGCGTCTCCAGGCAGGGTCACTATGATGGCACAGAGGCAGAGCGTCTCAGGCAGGGTCACTATGATGGCACAGAGGCACAGCGTCTCAGGCAGGGTCACTATGGTGGCACAGAGGCACACCATCTCTAGGCAGGGTCACTTTGATGGCAGAGAGGCACAGCGTCTCCAGGCAGGGTCACTATGATGGCACAGAGTCACAGCGTCTCCAGGCAGGGTCACTATGATGGCACCGAGCTAGAGCGTCTCAGGCAGGGTCACTATGATGGCACAGAGGCAGAGCGTCTCAGGCAGGGTCACTATGATGGCACAGAGGCAGAGCATCTCCAGGCAGGGTCACTATGATGGCACAGAGGCACAGCGTCTCAGGCAGGGTCACTATGATGGCACAGAGGCACAGCATCTCCAGGCAGGGTCACTATGATGGCACAGAGGCACAGGGTCTCCAGGCAGGGTCACTATGATGGCACAGAGGCACAGCGTCTCAGGCAGGGTCACTATGATGGCACAGAGGCACAGCGTGTCCATGCAGGGTCACTATGATGGCACAGAGGCACAGCGTCTCTGGCAGGGTCACTATGATGGCACAGAGGCACAGCGTGTCCATGCAGGGTCACTATGATGGCACAGAGGCACAGCGTCTCAGGCAGGGTCACTATGGTGGCACAGAGGCACAGCGTCTCAGGCAGGGTCACTATGATGGCACAGAGGCACAGCGTCTCAGGCAGGGTCACTATCATGGCACAGAGGCACAGCGTCTCCAGGCAGGGTCACTATGATGGCACAGAGGCACAGCGTCTCCAGGCAGGGTCATTATGACGCCACAGAGGCACAGCGTCTCCAGGCAGGGTCACTATGATGGCACAGAGGCACAGCGTCTCCAGGCAGGGTCACTATGATGGCACAGAGGCACAGCGTCTCTATGCAGGGTCACTATGATGGCACAGGGGCACAGCGTCTCAGGCAGGGTCACTATGGTGGCACAGAGGCACAGCGTCTCAGGCAGGGTCACCATGATGGCACAGAGGCACAGCGTCTCCAGGCAGGGTCACCATGATGGCACAGAGGCACAGTGTCTCTAGGCAGGGTCACTATGATGGCACAGAGGCACCGTGTCTCAGGGAGGGTCACTATGATGGCAGCGAGGCACAGCGTCTCCGGCAGGGTCACTATGATGGCACAGAGGCACAGCGTCTCAGGCAGGGTCACTATGATGGCACAGAGGCACAGCGTCTCAGGCAGGGTCACTATGATGGCACAGAGGCACAGCGTCTCCAGGCAGGGTCATTATGACGGCACAGAGGAACAGGGTCTCCGGCAGGGTCACTATGATGGCACAGAGGCACAGCGTCTCCAGGCAGGGTCACTATGATGGCACAGAGGCAGAGCGTCTCAGGCAGGGTCACTATGATGGCACAGAGGCACAGCGTCTCAGGCAGGGTCACTATGGTGGCACAGAGGCACACCATCTCTAGGCAGGGTCACTTTGATGGCAGAGAGGCACAGCGTCTCCAGGCAGGGTCACTATGATGGCACAGAGTCACAGCGTCTCCAGGCAGGGTCACTATGATGGCACCGAGCTAGAGCGTCTCAGGCAGGGTCACTATGATGGCACAGAGGCAGAGCGTCTCAGGCAGGGTCACTATGATGGCACAGAGGCAGAGCATCTCCAGGCAGGGTCACTATGATGGCACAGAGGCACAGCGTCTCAGGCAGGGTCACTATGATGGCACAGAGGCACAGCATCTCCAGGCAGGGTCACTATGATGGCACAGAGGCACAGGGTCTCCAGGCAGGGTCACTATGATGGCACAGAGGCACAGCGTCTCAGGCAGGGTCACTATGATGGCACAGAGGCACAGCGTGTCCATGCAGGGTCACTATGATGGCACAGAGGCACAGCGTCTCTGGCAGGGTCACTATGATGGCACAGAGGCACAGCGTGTCCATGCAGGGTCACTATGATGGCACAGAGGCACAGCGTCTCAGGCAGGGTCACTATGGTGGCACAGAGGCACAGCGTCTCAGGCAGGGTCACTATGATGGCACAGAGGCACAGCGTCTCAGGCAGGGTCACTATCATGGCACAGAGGCACAGCGTCTCCAGGCAGGGTCACTATGATGGCACAGAGGCACAGCGTCTCCAGGCAGGGTCATTATGACGCCACAGAGGCACAGCGTCTCCAGGCAGGGTCACTATGATGGCACAGAGGCACAGCGTCTCCAGGCAGGGTCACTATGATGGCACAGAGGCACAGCGTCTCTATGCAGGGTCACTATGATGGCACAGGGGCACAGCGTCTCAGGCAGGGTCACTATGGTGGCACAGAGGCACAGCGTCTCAGGCAGGGTCACCATGATGGCACAGAGGCACAGCGTCTCCAGGCAGGGTCACCATGATGGCACAGAGGCACAGTGTCTCTAGGCAGGGTCACTATGATGGCACAGAGGCACCGTGTCTCAGGGAGGGTCACTATGATGGCAGCGAGGCACAGCGTCTCCGGCAGGGTCACTATGATGGCACAGAGGCACAGCGTCTCAGGCAGGGTCACTATCATGGCACAGAGGCACAGCGTCTCCAGGCAGGGTCACTATGATGGCACAGAGGCACAGCGTCTCCAGGCAGGGTCATTATGACGCCACAGAGGCACAGCGTCTCCAGGCAGGGTCACTATGATGGCACAGAGGCACAGCGCCTCCAGGCAGGGTCACTATGATGGCACAGAGGCACAGCGTCTCAGGCAGGGTCACTATGATGGCACAGAGGCAGAGTGTCTCTAGGTAGGGTCACTATGAAGGCACAGAGGCACAGCGTCTCAGGCAGGGTCACTATGACGGCACAGAGGCACAGCGTCTCTAGGTAGGGTCACTATGAAGGCACAGAGGAACAGCGTCTCAGGCAGGGTCACTATGACGGCACAGAGGCACAGCGTCTCCAGGCAGGGTCACTATGATGGCACAGAGGTACAGCGTCTCAGGCAGGGTCACTATGATGGCACAGAGGCACAGCGTCTCAGGCAGGGTCACTATGATGGCACAGAGGCACAGCGTCTCCAGGCAGGGTCATTATGACGGCACAGAGGAACAACGTCTCCGACAGGGTCACTATGATGGCACAGAGGCACAGCGTCTCCGGCAGGGTCACTATGATGGCACAGAGGCACAGCGTCTCCAGGCAGGGTCACTATGATGGCACAGAGGCACAGCGTCTCCAGGCAGGGTCACTATGATGGCACAGAGGCACAGCATCTCCAGGCAGGGTCACTATGATGGCACAGAGGCACAGCGTCTCAGGCAGGGTCACTATGATGGCACAGAGGCACAGCGTCTCAGGCAGGGTCACTATGATGGCACAGAGGCACAGCGTCTCTAGGTAGGGTCACTATGAAGGCACAGAGGCACAGCGTCTCAGGCAGGGTCACTATGATGGCACAGAGGTACAGCGTCTCAGGCAGGGTCACTATGATGGCACAGAGGCACAGCGTCTCCAGGCAGGGTCACTATGATGGCACCGAGCTAGAGCGTCTCAGGCAGGGTCACTATGATGGCACAGAGGCAGAGCGTCTCAGGCAGGGTCACTATGATGGCACAGAGGCAGAGCATCTCCAGGCAGGGTCACTATGATGGCACAGAGGCACAGCGTCTCCACGCAAGGTCACTATGATGGCACAGAGGCACAGCGTCTCAGGCAGGGTCACTATGATGGCACAGAGGCACAGCATCTCCAGGCAGGGTCACTATGATGGCACAGAGGCACAGCGTCTCCAGGCAGGGTCACTATGATGGCACAGAGGCACAGCGTCTCCAGGCAGGGTCACTATGATGGCACAGAGTCACAGCGTCTCAGGCAGGGTCACTATGATGGCACAGAGGCACAGCGTCTCAGGCAGGGTCACTATGATGGCACAGAGGCACAGCGTCTCCAGGCAGGGTCATTATGACGGCACAGAGGAACAGCGTCTCCGGCAGGGTCACTATGATGGCACAGAGGCACAGCGTCTCCAGGCAGGGTCACTATGATGGCACAGAGGCACAGCGTCTCCAGGCAGGGTCACTATGATGGCACAGAGGCACAGCGTCTCCAGGCAGGGTCACTATGATGGCACAGAGGCACAGGGTCTCCAGGCAGGGTCACTATGATGGCACAGAGGCACAGCGTCTCAGGCAGGGTCACTATGATGGCACAGAGGCACAGCGTCTCAGGCAGGGTCACTATGACGGCACAGAGGCACAGCGTCTCCAGGCAGGGTCACTATGATGGCACAGAGGTACAGCGTCTCAGGCAGGGTCACTATGATGGCACAGAGGCACAGCGTCTCAGGCAGGGTCACTATGATGGCACAGAGGCACAGCGTCTCAGGCAGGGTCACTATGATGGCACAGAGGCACAGCGTCTCCAGGCAGGGTCATTATGATGGCACAGAGGCAGAGCGTCTCAGGCAGGGTCACTATGATGGCACAGAGGCACAGCGTCTCAGGCAGGGTCACTATGGTGGCACAGAGGCACACCATCTCTAGGCAGGGTCACTTTGATGGCAGAGAGGCACAGCGTCTCCAGGCAGGGTCACTATGATGGCACAGAGTCACAGCGTCTCCAGGCAGGGTCACTATGATGGCACCGAGCTAGAGCGTCTCAGGCAGGGTCACTATGATGGCACAGAGGCACCGTGTCTCAGGCAGGGTCACTATGATGGCACAGAGGCAGAGCATCTCCAGGCAGGGTCACTATGATGGCACAGAGGCACAGCGTCTCCACGCAGGGTCACTATGATGGCACAGAGGCACAGCGTCTCAGGCAGGGTCACTATGATGGCACAGAGGCACAGCATCTCCAGGCAGGGTCACTATGATGGCACAGAGGCACAGGGTCTCCAGGCAGGGTCACTATGATGGCACAGAGGCACAGCGTCTCCAGGCAGGGTCACTATGATGGCACAGAGTCACAGCATCTCAGGCAGGGTCACTATGATGGCACAGAGGCACAGCGTCTCAGGCAGGGTCACTATGATGGCACAGAGGCACAGCGTCTCCAGGCAGGGTCATTATGACGGCACAGAGGAACAGCGTCTCCGGCAGGGTCACTATGATGGCACAGAGGCACAGCGTCTCCAGGCAGGGTCACTATGATGGCACAGAGGCACAGCGTCTCAGGCAGGGTCACTATGACGGCACAGAGGCACAGCGTCTCCAGGCAGGGTCACTATGATGGCACAGAGGTACAGCGTCTCAGGCAGGGTCACTATGATGGCACAGAGGCACAGCGTCTCAGGCAGGGTCACTATGATGGCACAGAGGCACAGCGTCTCCAGGCAGGGTCACTATGATCACACAGAGGCACAGGGTCTCCAGGCAGGGTCACTATGATGGCACAGAGGCACAGCGTCTCAGGCAGGGTCACTATGATGGCACAGAGGCACAGTGTGTCCATGCAGGGTCACTATGATGGCACAGAGGCACAGCGTCTCAGGCAGGGTCACTATGATGGCACAGAGGCACAGCGTCTCAGGCAGGGTCACTATGATGGCACAGAGGCACAGCGTCTCAGGCAGGGTCACTATGATGGCACAGAGGCACACCGTCTCAGGCAGGGTCACTATGATGGCACAGAGGCACAGCGTCTCCAGGCAGGGTCACTATGATGGCACAGAGGCACAGCGTCTCAGGCAGGGTCACTATGATGGCACAGAGGCACAGCGTCTCTAGGTAGGGTCACTATGAAGGCACAGAGGCACAGCGTCTCAGGCAGGGTCACTATGACGGCACAGAGGCACTGCGTCTCCAGGCAGGGTCACTATGATGGCACAGAGGCACAGCGTCTCCAGGCAGGGTCACTATGATGGCACAGAGGCACAGCGTCTCCAGGCAGGGTCACTATGATGGCACCGAGCTAGAGCGTCTCAGGCAGGGTCACTATGATGGCACAGAGGCAGAGCGTCTCAGGCAGGGTCACTATGATGGCACAGAGGCAGAGCATCTCCAGGCAGGGTCACTATGATGGCACAGAGGCACAGCGTCTCCACGCAGGGTCACTATGATGGCACAGAGGCACAGCGTCTCAGGCAGGGTCACTATGATGGCACAGAGGCACAGCATCTCCAGTCAGGGTCACTATGATGGCACAGAGGCACAGCGTCTCCAGGCAGGGTCACTATGATGGCACAGAGGCACAGCGTCTCCAGGCAGGGTCACTATGATGGCACAGAGGCACAGCGTCTCAGGCAGGGTCACTATGATGGCACAGAGGCACAGCGTCTCCAGGCAGGGTCATTATGACGGCACAGAGGAACAGCGTCTCCGGCAGGGTCACTATGATGGCACAGAGGCACAGCGTCTCCAGGCAGGGTCACTATGATGGCACAGAGGCACAGCGTCTCCAGGCAGGGTCACTATGATGGCACAGAGGCACAGCGTCTCCAGGCAGGGTCACTATGACGGCACAGAGGCACAGCGTCTCAGGCAGGGTCACTATGACGGCACAGAGGCACAGCGTCTCCAGGCAGGGTCACTATGATGGCACAGAGGTACAGCGTCTCAGGCAGGGTCACTATGATGGCACAGAGGCACAGCGTCTCAGGCAAGGTCACTATGATGGCACAGAGGCACAGCGTCTCAGGCAGGGTCACTATGATGGCACAGAGGCACAGCGTCTCCAGGCAGGGTCACTATGATGGCACAGAGGAACAGCGTCTCCGGCAGGGTCACTATGATGGCACAGAGGCAGAGCGTCTCAGGCAGGGTCACTATGATGGCACAGAGGCACAGCGTCTCAGGCAGGGTCACTATGGTGGCACAGAGGCACACCATCTCTAGGCAGGGTCACTTTGATGGCAGAGAGGCACAGCGTCTCCAGGCAGGGTCACTATGATGGCACAGAGGCACAGCGTCTCCAGGCAGGGTCACTATGATGGCACCGAGCTAGAGCGTCTCAGGCAGGGTCACTATGATGGCACAGAGGCAGAGCATCTCCAGGCAGGGTCACTATGATGGCACAGAGGCACAGCGTCTCCACGCAGGGTCACTATGATGGCACAGAGGCACAGCGTCTCAGGCAGGGTCACTATGATGGCACAGAGGCACAGCATCTCCAGGCAGGGTCACTATGATGGCACAGAGGCACAGGGTCTCCAGGCAGGGTCACTATGATGGCACAGAGGCACAGCGTCTCAGGCAGGGTCACTATGATGGCACAGAGGCACAGCGTGTCCATGCAGGGTCACTATGATGGCACAGAGGCACAGCGTCTCAGGCAGGGTCACTATGATGGCACAGAGGCACAGCGTCTCAGGCAGGGTCACTATGATGGCACAGAGGCACAGCGTCTCTAGGTAGGGTCACTATGAAGGCACAGAGGCACAGCGTCTCAGGCAGGGTCACTATGACGGCACAGAGGCACAGCGTCTCAGGCAGGGTCACTATGACGGCACAGAGGCACAGCGTCTCCAGGCAGGGTCACTATGATGGCACAGAGGTACAGCGTCTCAGGCAGGGTCACTATGATGGCACAGAGGCACAGCGTCTCAGGCAGGGTCACTATGATGGCACAGAGGCACAGCGTCTCAGGCAGGGTCACTATGATGGCACAGAGGCACAGCGTCTCCAGGCAGGGTCATTATGATGGCAGAGAGGCAGAGCGTCTCAGGCAGGGTCACTATGATGGCACAGAGGCACAGCGTCTCAGGCAGGGTCACTATGGTGGCACAGAGGCACACCATCTCTAGGCAGGGTCACTTTGATGGCAGAGAGGCACAGCATCTCCAGGCAGGGTCACTATGATGGCACAGAGTCACAGCGTCTCCAGGCAGGGTCACTATGATGGCACCGAGCTAGAGCGTCTCAGGCAGGGTCACTGTGATGGCACAGAGGCACCGTGTCTCAGGCAGGGTCACTATGATGGCACAGAGGCAGAGCATCTCCAGGCAGGGTCACTATGATGGCACAGAGGCACAGCGTCTCCACGCAGGGTCACTATGATGGCACAGAGGCACAGCGTCTCAGGCAGGGTCACTATGATGGCACAGAGGCACAGCATCTCCCGGCAGGGTCACTATGATGGCACAGAGGCACAGCGTCTCCAGGCAGGGTCACTATGATGGCACAGAGGCACAGCGTCTCCAGGCAGGGTCACTATGATGGCACAGAGGCACAGCATCTCAGGCAGGGTCACTATGATGGCACAGAGGCACAGCGTCTCAGGCAGGGTCACTATGATGGCACAGAGGCACAGCGTCTCCAGGCAGGGTCACTATGATGGCACAGAGGCACAGCGTCTCAGGCAGGGTCACTATGATGGCACAGAGGCACAGCGTCTCTAGGTAGGGTCACTATGAAGGCACAGAGGCACAGCGTCTCAGGCAGGGTCACTATGACGGCACAGAGGCACTGCGTCTCCAGGCAGGGTCACTATGATGGCACAGAGGTACAGCGTCTCAGGCAGGGTCACTATGATGGCACAGAGGCACAGCGTCTCCAGGCAGGGTCACTATGATGGCACCGAGCTAGAGCGTCTCAGGCAGGGTCACTATGATGGCACAGAGGCAGAGCGTCTCAGGCAGGGTCACTATGATGGCACAGAGGCAGAGCATCTCCAGGCAGGGTCACTATGATGGCACAGAGGCACAGCGTCTCCACGCAGGGTCACTATGATGGCACAGAGGCACAGCGTCTCAGGCAGGGTCACTATGATGGCACAGAGGCACAGCATCTCCAGGCAGGGTCACTATGATGGCACAGAGGCACAGCGTCTCCAGGCAGGGTCACTATGATGGCACAGAGGCACAGCGTCTCCAGGCAGGGTCACTATGATGGCACAGAGTCACAGCGTCTCAGGCAGGGTCACTATGATGGCACAGAGGCACAGCGTCTCCAGGCAGGGTCATTATGACGGCACAGAGGAACAGCGTCTCCGGCAGGGTCACTATGATGGCACAGAGGCACAGCGTCTCCAGGCAGGGTCACTATGATGGCACAGAGGCACAGCGTCTCCAGGCAGGGTCACTATGATGGCACAGAGGCACAGCGTCTCCAGGCAGGGTCACTATGACGGCACAGAGGCACAGCGTCTCAGGCAGGGTCACTATGACGGCACAGAGGCACAGCGTCTCCAGGCAGGGTCACTATGATGGCACAGAGGTACAGCGTCTCAGGCAGGGTCACTATGATGGCACAGAGGCACAGCGTCTCAGGCAAGGTCACTATGATGGCACAGAGGCACAGCGTCTCAGGCAGGGTCACTATGATGGCACAGAGGCACAGCGTCTCCAGGCAGGGTCACTATGATGGCACAGAGGAACAGCGTCTCCGGCAGGGTCACTATGATGGCACAGAGGCAGAGCGTCTCAGGCAGGGTCACTATGATGGCACAGAGGCACAGCGTCTCAGGCAGGGTCACTATGGTGGCACAGAGGCACACCATCTCTAGGCAGGGTCACTTTGATGGCAGAGAGGCACAGCGTCTCCAGGCAGGGTCACTATGATGGCACAGAGGCACAGCGTCTCCAGGCAGGGTCACTATGATGGCACCGAGCTAGAGCGTCTCAGGCAGGGTCACTATGATGGCACAGAGGCAGAGCATCTCCAGGCAGGGTCACTATGATGGCACAGAGGCACAGCGTCTCCACGCAGGGTCACTATGATGGCACAGAGGCACAGCGTCTCAGGCAGGGTCACTATGATGGCACAGAGGCACAGCATCTCCAGGCAGGGTCACTATGATGGCACAGAGGCACAGGGTCTCCAGGCAGGGTCACTATGATGGCACAGAGGCACAGCGTCTCAGGCAGGGTCACTATGATGGCACAGAGGCACAGCGTGTCCATGCAGGGTCACTATGATGGCACAGAGGCACAGCGTCTCAGGCAGGGTCACTATGATGGCACAGAGGCACAGCGTCTCAGGCAGGGTCACTATGATGGCACAGAGGCACAGCGTCTCTAGGTAGGGTCACTATGATGGCACAGAGGCACAGGGTCTCCAGGCAGGGTCACTATGATGGCACAGAGGCACAGCGTCTCAGGCAGGGTCACTATGATGGCACAGAGGCACAGCGTCTCAGGCAGGGTCACTATGACGGCACAGAGGCACAGCGTCTCCAGGCAGGGTCACTATGATGGCACAGAGGTACAGCGTCTCAGGCAGGGTCACTATGATGGCACAGAGGCACAGCGTCTCAGGCAGGGTCACTATGATGGCACAGAGGCACAGCGTCTCAGGCAGGGTCACTATGATGGCACAGAGGCACAGCGTCTCCAGGCAGGGTCATTATGATGGCACAGAGGCAGAGCGTCTCAGGCAGGGTCACTATGATGGCACAGAGGCACAGCGTCTCAGGCAGGGTCACTATGGTGGCACAGAGGCACACCATCTCTAGGCAGGGTCACTTTGATGGCAGAGAGGCACACCGTCTCCAGGCAGGGTCACTATGATGGCACAGAGTCACAGCGTCTCCAGGCAGGGTCACTATGATGGCACCGAGCTAGAGCGTCTCAGGCAGGGTCACTATGATGGCACAGAGGCACCGTGTCTCAGGCAGGGTCACTATGATGGCACAGAGGCAGAGCATCTCCAGGCAGGGTCACTATGATGGCACAGAGGCACAGCGTCTCCACGCAGGGTCACTATGATGGCACAGAGGCACAGCGTCTCAGGCAGGGTCACTATGATGGCACAGAGGCACAGCATCTCCAGGCAGGGTCACTATGATGGCACAGAGGCACAGGGTCTCCAGGCAGGGTCACTATGATGGCACAGAGGCACAGCGTCTCCAGGCAGGGTCACTATGATGGCACAGAGTCACAGCATCTCAGGCAGGGTCACTATGATGGCACAGAGGCACAGCGTCTCAGGCAGGGTCACTATGATGGCACAGAGGCACAGCGTCTCCAGGCAGGGTCATTATGACGGCACAGAGGAACAGCGTCTCCGGCAGGGTCACTATGATGGCACAGAGGCACAGCGTCTCCAGGCAGGGTCACTATGATGGCACAGAGGCACAGCGTCTCAGGCAGGGTCACTATGACGGCACAGAGGCACAGCGTCTCCAGGCAGGGTCACTATGATGGCACAGAGGTACAGCGTCTCAGGCAGGGTCACTATGATGGCACAGAGGCACAGCGTCTCAGGCAGGGTCACTATGATGGCACAGAGGCACAGCGTCTCCAGGCAGGGTCACTATGATCACACAGAGGCACAGGGTCTCCAGGCAGGGTCACTATGATGGCACAGAGGCACAGCGTCTCAGGCAGGGTCACTATGATGGCACAGAGGCACAGTGTGTCCATGCAGGGTCACTATGATGGCACAGAGGCACAGCGTCTCAGGCAGGGTCACTATGATGGCACAGAGGCACAGCGTCTCAGGCAGGGTCACTATGATGGCACAGAGGCACAGCGTCTCTAGGTAGGGTCACTATGAAGGCACAGAGGCACAGCGTCTCAGGCAGGGTCACTATGACGGCACAGAGGCACAGCGTCTCAGGCAGGGTCACTATGACGGCACAGAGGCACAGCGTCTCCAGGCAGGGTCACTATGATGGCACAGAGGTACAGCGTCTCAGGCAGGGTCACTATGATGGCACAGAGGCACAGCGTCTCAGGCAGGGTCACTATGATGGCACAGAGGCACACCGTCTCAGGCAGGGTCACTATGATGGCACAGAGGCACAGCGTCTCCAGGCAGGGTCACTATGATGGCACAGAGGCACAGCGTCTCAGGCAGGGTCACTATGATGGCACAGAGGCACAGCGTCTCTAGGTAGGGTCACTATGAAGGCACAGAGGCACAGCGTCTCAGGCAGGGTCACTATGACGGCACAGAGGCACTGCGTCTCCAGGCAGGGTCACTATGATGGCACAGAGGTACAGCGTCTCAGGCAGGGTCACTATGATGGCACAGAGGCACAGCGTCTCCAGGCAGGGTCACTATGATGGCACCGAGCTAGAGCGTCTCAGGCAGGGTCACTATGATGGCACAGAGGCAGAGCGTCTCAGGCAGGGTCACTATGATGGCACAGAGGCAGAGCATCTCCAGGCAGGGTCACTATGATGGCACAGAGGCACAGCGTCTCCACGCAGGGTCACTATGATGGCACAGAGGCACAGCGTCTCAGGCAGGGTCACTATGATGGCACAGAGGCACAGCATCTCCAGGCAGGGTCACTATGATGGCACAGAGGCACAGCGTCTCCAGGCAGGGTCACTATGATGGCACAGAGGCACAGCGTCTCCAGGCAGGGTCACTATGATGGCACAGAGTCACAGCGTCTCAGGCAGGGTCACTATGATGGCACAGAGGCACAGCGTCTCCAGGCAGGGTCATTATGACGGCACAGAGGAACAGCGTCTCCGGCAGGGTCACTATGATGGCACAGAGGCACAGCGTCTCCAGGCAGGGTCACTATGATGGCACAGAGGCACAGCGTCTCCAGGCAGGGTCACTATGATGGCACAGAGGCACAGCGTCTCCAGGCAGGGTCACTATGACGGCACAGAGGCACAGCGTCTCAGGCAGGGTCACTATGACGGCACAGAGGCACAGCGTCTCCAGGCAGGGTCACTATGATGGCACAGAGGTACAGCGTCTCAGGCAGGGTCACTATGATGGCACAGAGGCACAGCGTCTCAGGCAAGGTCACTATGATGGCACAGAGGCACAGCGTCTCAGGCAGGGTCACTATGATGGCACAGAGGCACAGCGTCTCCAGGCAGGGTCACTATGATGGCACAGAGGAACAGCGTCTCCGGCAGGGTCACTATGATGGCACAGAGGCAGAGCGTCTCAGGCAGGGTCACTATGATGGCACAGAGGCACAGCGTCTCAGGCAGGGTCACTATGGTGGCACAGAGGCACACCATCTCTAGGCAGGGTCACTTTGATGGCAGAGAGGCACAGCGTCTCCAGGCAGGGTCACTATGATGGCACAGAGGCACAGCGTCTCCAGGCAGGGTCACTATGATGGCACCGAGCTAGAGCGTCTCAGGCAGGGTCACTATGATGGCACAGAGGCAGAGCATCTCCAGGCAGGGTCACTATGATGGCACAGAGGCACAGGGTCTCCAGGCAGGGTCACTATGATGGCACAGAGGCACAGCGTCTCAGGCAGGGTCACTATGATGGCACAGAGGCACAGCGTCTCCAGGCAGGGTCACTATGATGGCACAGAGGCACAGCGTCTCAGGCAGGGTCACTATGATGGCACAGAGGCACAGCGTCTCAGGCAGGGTCACTATGATGGCACAGAGGCACAGCGTCTCTAGGTAGGGTCACTATGAAGGCACAGAGGCACAGCGTCTCAGGCAGGGTCACTATGACGGCACAGAGGCACAGCGTCTCAGGCAGGGTCACTATGACGGCACAGAGGCACAGCGTCTCCAGGCAGGGTCACTATGATGGCACAGAGGTACAGCGTCTCAGGCAGGGTCACTATGATGGCACAGAGGCACAGCGTCTCAGGCAGGGTCACTATGATGGCACAGAGGCACAGCGTCTCAGGCAGGGTCACTATGATGGCACAGAGGCACAGCGTCTCCAGGCAGGGTCATTATGATGGCACAGAGGCAGAGCGTCTCAGGCAGGGTCACTATGATGGCACAGAGGCACAGCGTCTCAGGCAGGGTCACTATGGTGGCACAGAGGCACACCATCTCTAGGCAGGGTCACTTTGATGGCAGAGAGGCACAGCATCTCCAGGCAGGGTCACTATGATGGCACAGAGTCACAGCGTCTCCAGGCAGGGTCACTATGATGGCACCGAGCTAGAGCGTCTCAGGCAGGGTCACTGTGATGGCACAGAGGCACCGTGTCTCAGGCAGGGTCACTATGATGGCACAGAGGCAGAGCATCTCCAGGCAGGGTCACTATGATGGCACAGAGGCACAGCGTCTCCACGCAGGGTCACTATGATGGCACAGAGGCACAGCGTCTCAGGCAGGGTCACTATGATGGCACAGAGGCACAGCATCTCCAGGCAGGGTCACTATGATGGCACAGAGGCACAGGGTCTCCAGGCAGGGTCACTATGATGGCACAGAGGCACAGCGTCTCCAGGCAGGGTCACTATGATGGCACAGAGGCACAGCATCTCAGGCAGGGTCACTATGATGGCACAGAGGCACAGCGTCTCAGGCAGGGTCACTATGATGGCACAGAGGCACAGCGTCTCCAGGCAGGGTCATTATGACGGCACAGAGGAACAGCGTCTCCGGCAGGGCCACTATGATGGCACAGAGGCACAGCGTCTCCAGGCAGGGTCACTATGATGGCACAGAGGCACAGCGTCTCCAGGCAGGGTCACTATGATGGCACAGAGGCACAGCGTCTCCAGGCAGGGTCACTATGATGGCACAGAGTCACAGCGTCTCCAGGCAGGGTCACTATGACGGCACAGAGGCACAGCGTCTCAGGCAGGGTCACTATGACGGCACAGAGGCACAGCGTCTCCAGGCAGGGTCACTATGATGGCACAGAGGTACAGCGTCTCAGGCAGGGTCACTATGATGGCACAGAGGCACAGCGTCTCAGGCAGGGTCACTATGATGGCACAGAGGCACAGCGCCTCCAGGCAGGGTCATTATGACGGCACAGAGGAACAGCGTCTCCGGCAGGGTCACTATGATGGCACAGAGGCAGAGCGTCTCAGGCAGGGTCACTATGATGGCACAGAGGCACAGCGTCTCAGGCAGGGTCACTATGGTGGCACAGAGGCACACCATCTCTAGGCAGGGTCACTTTGATGGCAGAGAGGCACAGCGTCTCCAGGCAGGGTCACTATGATGGCACAGAGTCACAGCGTCTCCAGGCAGGGTCACTATGATGGCACCGAGCTAGAGCGTCTCAGGCAGGGTCACTATGATGGCACAGAGGCAGAGCGTCTCAGGCAGGGTCACTATGATGGCACAGAGGCAGAGCATCTCCAGGCAGGGTCACTATGATGGCACAGAGGCACAGCGTCTCCACGCTGGGTCACTATGATGGCACAGAGGCACAGCGTCTCAGGCAGGGTCACCATGATGGCACAGAGGCACAGCATCTCCAGGCAGGGTCACTATGATGGCACAGAGGCACAGGGTCTCCAGGCAGGGTCACTATGATGGCACAGAGGCACAGCGTCTCAGGCAGGGTCACTATGATGGCACAGAGGCACAGCGTGTCCATGCAGGGTCACTATGATGGCACAGAGGCACAGCGTCTCAGGCAGGGTCACTATGATGGCACAGAGGCACAGCGTCTCAGGCAGGGTCACTATGATGGCACAGAGGCACAGCGTCTCAGGCAGGGTCACTATGATGGCACAGAGGCACAGCGTCTCTAGGTAGGGTCACTATGAAGGCACAGAGGCACAGCGTCTCAGGCAGGGTCACTATGACGGCACAGAGGCACAGCGTCTCCAGGCAGGGTCACTATGATGGCACAGAGGTACAGCGTCTCAGGCAGGGTCACTATGATGGCACAGAGGCACAGCGTCTCAGGCAGGGTCACTATGATGGCACAGAGGCACAGCGTCTCCAGGCAGGGTCATTATGATGGCACAGAGGCAGAGCGTCTCAGGCAGGGTCACTATGATGGCACAGAGGCACAGCGTCTCCAGGCAGGGTCATTATGATGGCACAGAGGCACAGCGTCTCAGGCAGGGTCACTATGGTGGCACAGAGGCACACCATCTCTAGGCAGGGTCACTTTGATGGCAGAGAGGCACAGCGTCTCCAGGCAGGGTCACTATGATGGCACAGAGTCACAGCGTCTCCAGGCAGGGTCACTATGATGGCACCGAGCTAGAGCGTCTCAGGCAGGGTCACTATGATGGCACAGAGGCAGAGCGTCTCAGGCAGGGTCACTATGATGGCACAGAGGCAGAGCATCTCCAGGCAGGGTCACTATGATGGCACAGAGGCACAGCGTCTCCACGCAGGGTCACTATGATGGCACAGAGGCACAGCGTCTCAGGCAGGGTCACTATGATGGCACAGAGGCACAGCATCTCCAGGCAGGGTCACTATGGTGGCACAGAGGCACAGCGTCTCAGGCAGGGTCACTATGATGGCACAGAGGCACAGGGTCTCCAGGCAGGGTCACTATGATGGCACAGAGGCACAGCGTCTCAGGCAGGGTCACTATGATGGCACAGAGGCAGAGCGTGTCCATGCAGGGTCACTATGATGGCACAGAGGCACAGCGTCTCAGGCAGGGTCACTATGGTGGCACAGAGGCACAGCGTCTCAGGCAGGGTCACTATGATGGCACAGAGGCACAGCGTCTCAGGCAGGGTCACTATGGTGGCACAGAGGCACAGCGTCTCAGGCAGGGTCACTATGACGGTACAGAGGCAGAGCGTCTCAGGCAGGGTCACTTTGATGGCAGAGAGGCACAGCGTCTCAGGCAGGGTCACTATGATGGCACAGAGGCACAGTGTCTCTAGGCAGGGTCACTATGATGGCACAGAGGCACAGCATCTCAGGCAGGGTCACTATGATGGCACAGAGGCACAGCGTCTCTAGGCAGGGTCACTCTGATGGTACAGAGGCACAGCGTCTCAGGCAGGGTCACTATGGTGGCACAGATGCACAGCGTCTGAGGCAGGGTCACTATGATGGCACAGAGGAATAGCGTCTCAGGCAGGGTCACTATAATGGCACAGAGGCACAGCGTCTCAGGCAGGGTCACTATGATGGCACAGAGGCACAGCTTCTCCAGGCAGGTCGCAATGATGGCACAGAGGCACAGCGTCTCAGGCAGGGTCACTATGATGGCACAGAGGCACAGCGTCTCAGGCAGGGTCACTATGATGGCACAGAGGCACAGCGTCTCAGGCAGAGTCACTATCATGGCACAGAGGCACAGCGTCTCCAGGCAGGGTCACTATGATGGCACAGAGGCACAGCGTCTCCAGGCAGGGTCATTATGACGCCACAGAGGCACAGCGTCTCCAGGCAGGGTCACTATGATGGCACAGAGGCACAGCGTCTCCAGGCAGGGTCACTATGATGGCACAGAGGCACAGCGTCTCTATGCAGGGTCACTATGATGGCACAGGGGCACAGCGTCTCAGGCAGGGTCACTATGATGGCACAGAGGCACAGCGTCTCCAGGCAGGGTCATTATGACGGCACAGAGGAACAGGGTCTCCGGCAGGGTCACTATGATGGCACAGAGGCACAGCGTCTCCAGGCAGGGTCACTATGATGGCACAGAGGCAGAGCGTCTCAGGCAGGGTCACTATGATGGCACAGAGGCACAGCGTCTCAGGCAGGGTCACTATGGTGGCACAGAGGCACACCATCTCTAGGCAGGGTCACTTTGATGGCAGAGAGGCACAGCGTCTCCAGGCACGGTCACTATGATGGCACAGAGTCACAGCGTCTCCAGGCAGGGTCACTATGATGGCACCGAGCTAGAGCGTCTCAGGCAGGGTCACTATGATGGCACAGAGGCAGAGCGTCTCAGGCAGGGTCACTATGATGGCACAGAGGCAGAGCATCTCCAGGCAGGGTCACTATGATGGCACAGAGGCACAGCGTCTCAGGCAGGGTCACTATGATGGCACAGAGGCACAGCATCTCCAGGCAGGGTCACTATGATGGCACAGAGGCACAGGGTCTCCAGGCAGGGTCACTATGATGGCACAGAGGCACAGCGTCTCAGGCAGGGTCACTATGATGGCACAGAGGCACAGCGTGTCCATGCAGGGTCACTATGATGGCACAGAGGCACAGCGTCTCTGGCAGGGTCACTATGATGGCACAGAGGCACAGCGTGTCCATGCAGGGTCACTATGATGGCACAGAGGCACAGCGTCTCAGGCAGGGTCACTATGGTGGCACAGAGGCACAGCGTCTCAGGCAGGGTCACTATGGTGGCACAGAGGCACAGCGTCTCAGGCAGGGTCACTATGATGGCACAGAGGCACAGCGTCTCAGGCAGGGTCACTATCATGGCACAGAGGCACAGCGTCTCCAGGCAGGGTCACTATGATGGCACAGATGCACAGCGTCTCCAGGCAGGGTCATTATGACGCCACAGAGGCACAGCGTCTCAGGCAGGGTCACTATGATGGCACAGAGGCACAGCGTCTGTAGGCAGGGTCACTATGATGGCACAGAGGCACAGCGTCTCAGGCAGGGTCACTATGATGGCACAGAGGCACAGCGTCTCTATGCAGGGTCACTATGATGGCACAGGGGCACAGCGTCTCAGGCAGGGTCACTATGGTGGCACAGAGGCACAGCGTCTCAGGCAGGGTCACTATGATGGCACAGAGGCACAGCGTCTCAGGCAGGGTCACTATCATGGCACAGAGGCACAGCGTCTCCAGGCAGGGTCACTATGATGGCACAGAGGCACAGCGTCTCCAGGCAGGGTCATTATGACGCCACAGAGGCACAGCGTCTCCAGGCAGGGTCACTATGATGGCACAGAGGCACAGCGTCTCCAGGCAGGGTCACTATGATGGCACAGAGGCACAGCGTCTCAGGCAGGGTCACTATGATGGCACAGAGGCAGAGTGTCTCTAGGTAGGGTCACTATGAAGGCACAGAGGAACAGCGTCTCAGGCAGGGTCACTATGACGGCACAGAGGCACAGCGTCTCTAGGTAGGGTCACTATGAAGGCACAGAGGCACAGCGTCTCAGGCAGGGTCACTATGACGGCACAGAGGCACAGCGTCTCCAGGCAGGGTCACTATGATGGCACAGAGGTACAGCGTCTCAGGCAGGGTCACTATGATGGCACAGAGGCACAGCGTCTCAGGCAGGGTCACTATGATGGCACAGAGGCACAGCGTCTCCAGGCAGGGTCATTATGACGGCACAGAGGAACAACGTCTCCGACAGGGTCACTATGATGGCACAGAGGCACAGCGTCTCCGGCAGGGTCACTATGATGGCACAGAGGCACAGCGTCTCCAGGCAGGGTCACTATGATGGCACAGAGGCACAGCGTCTCCAGGCAGGGTCACTATGATGGCACAGAGGCACAGCATCTCCAGGCAGGGTCACTATGATGGCACAGAGGCACAGCGTCTCAGGCAGGGTCACTATGATGGCACAGAGGCACAGCGTCTCAGGCAGGGTCACTATGATGGCACAGAGGCACAGCGTCTCTAGGTAGGGTCACTATGAAGGCACAGAGGCACAGCGTCTCAGGCAGGGTCACTATGATGGCACAGAGGTACAGCGTCTCAGGCAGGGTCACTATGATGGCACAGAGGCACAGCGTCTCCAGGCAGGGTCACTATGATGGCACCGAGCTAGAGCGTCTCAGGCAGGGTCACTATGATGGCACAGAGGCAGAGCGTCTCAGGCAGGGTCACTATGATGGCACAGAGGCAGAGCATCTCCAGGCAGGGTCACTATGATGGCACAGAGGCACAGCGTCTCCACGCAAGGTCACTATGATGGCACAGAGGCACAGCGTCTCAGGCAGGGTCACTATGATGGCACAGAGGCACAGGGTCTCCAGGCAGGGTCACTATGATGGCACAGAGGCACAGCGTCTCCAGGCAGGGTCACTATGATGGCACAGAGGCACAGCGTCTCCAGGCAGGGTCACTATGATGGCACAGAGTCACAGCGTCTCAGGCAGGGTCACTATGATGGCACAGAGGCACAGCGTCTCAGGCAGGGTCACTATGATGGCACAGAGGCACAGCGTCTCCAGGCAGGGTCATTATGACGGCACAGAGGAACAGCGTCTCCGGCAGGGTCACTATGATGGCACAGAGGCACAGCGTCTCCAGGCAGGGTCACTATGATGGCACAGAGGCACAGCGTCTCCAGGCAGGGTCACTATGATGGCACAGAGGCACAGCGTCTCCAGGCAGGGTCACTATGATGGCACAGAGGCACAGGGTCTCCAGGCAGGGTCACTATGATGGCACAGAGGCACAGCGTCTCAGGCAGGGTCACTATGATGGCACAGAGGCAGAGCGTGTCCATGCAGGGTCACTATGATGGCACAGAGGCACAGCGTCTCAGGCAGGGTCACTATGATGGCACAGAGGCACAGCGTCTCAGGCAGGGTCACTATGATGGCACAGAGGCACAGCGTCTCTAGGTAGGGTCACTATGAAGGCACAGAGGCACAGCGTCTCAGGCAGGGTCACTATGACGGCACAGAGGCACAGCGTCTCAGGCAGGGTCACTATGACGGCACAGAGGCACAGCGTCTCCAGGCAGGGTCACTATGATGGCACAGAGGTACAGCGTCTCAGGCAGGGTCACTATGATGGCACAGAGGCACAGCGTCTCAGGCAGGGTCACTATGATGGCACAGAGGCACAGCGTCTCAGGCAGGGTCACTATGATGGCACAGAGGCACAGCGTCTCCAGGCAGGGTCATTATGATGGCACAGAGGCAGAGCGTCTCAGGCAGGGTCACTATGATGGCACAGAGGCACAGCGTCTCAGGCAGGGTCACTATGGTGGCACAGAGGCACACCATCTCTAGTCAGGGTCACTTTGATGGCAGAGAGGCACAGCGTCTCCAGGCAGGGTCACTATGATGGCACAGAGTCACAGCGTCTCCAGGCAGGGTCACTATGATGGCACCGAGCTAGAGCGTCTCAGGCAGGGTCACTATGATGGCACAGAGGCACCGTGTCTCAGGCAGGGTCACTATGATGGCACAGAGGCAGAGCATCTCCAGGCAGGGTCACTATGATGGCACAGAGGCACAGCGTCTCCACGCAGGGTCACTATGATGGCACAGAGGCACAGCGTCTCAGGCAGGGTCACTATGATGGCACAGAGGCACAGCATCTCCAGGCAGGGTCACTATGATGGCACAGAGGCACAGCGTCTCCAGGCAGGGTCACTATGATGGCACAGAGGCACAGCGTCTCCAGGCAGGGTCACTATGATGGCACAGAGTCACAGCATCTCAGGCAGGGTCACTATGATGGCACAGAGGCACAGCGTCTCAGGCAGGGTCACTATGATGGCACAGAGGCACAGCGTCTCCAGGCAGGGTCATTATGACGGCACAGAGGAACAGCGTCTCCGGCAGGGTCACTATGATGGCACAGAGGCACAGCGTCTCCAGGCAGGGTCACTATGATGGCACAGAGGCACAGCGTCTCAGGCAGGGTCACTATGACGGCACAGAGGCACAGCGTCTCCAGGCAGGGTCACTATGATGGCACAGAGGTACAGCGTCTCAGGCAGGGTCACTATGATGGCACAGAGGCACAGCGTCTCAGGCAGGGTCACTATGATGGCACAGAGGCACAGCGTCTCCAGGCAGGGTGACTATGATCACACAGAGGCACAGGGTCTCCAGGCAGGGTCACTATGATGGCACAGAGGCACAGCGTCTCAGGCAGGGTCACTATGATGGCACAGAGGCACAGCGTGTCCATGCAGGGTCACTATGATGGCACAGAGGCACAGCGTCTCAGGCAGGGTCACTATGATGGCACAGAGGCACAGCGTCTCAGGCAGGGTCACTATGATGGCACAGAGGCACAGCGTCTCTAGGTAGGGTCACTATGAAGGCACAGAGGCACAGCGTCTCAGGCAGGGTCACTATGACGGCACAGAGGCACAGCGTCTCAGGCAGGGTCACTATGACGGCACAGAGGCACAGCGTCTCCAGGCAGGGTCACTATGATGGCACAGAGGTACAGCGTCTCAGGCAGGGTCACTATGATGGCACAGAGGCACAGCGTCTCAGGCAGGGTCACTATGATGGCACAGAGGCACACCGTCTCAGGCAGGGTCACTATGATGGCACAGAGGCACAGCGTCTCCAGGCAGGGTCACTATGATGGCACAGAGGCAGAGCGTCTCAGGCAGGGTCACTATGATGGCACAGAGGCACAGCGTCTCTAGGTAGGGTCACTATGGAGGCACAGAGGCACAGCGTCTCAGGCAGGGTCACTATGACGGCACAGAGGCACTGCGTCTCCAGGCAGGGTCACTATGATGGCACAGAGGTACAGCGTCTCAGGCAGGGTCACTATGATGGCACAGAGGCACAGCGTCTCCAGGCAGGGTCACTATGATGGCACCGAGCTAGAGCGTCTCAGGCAGGGTCACTATGATGGCACAGAGGCAGAGCGTCTCAGGCAGGGTCACTATGATGGCACAGAGGCAGAGCATCTCCAGGCAGGGTCACTATGATGGCACAGAGGCACAGCGTCTCCACGCAGGGTCACTATGATGGCACAGAGGCACAGCGTCTCAGGCAGGGTCACTATGATGGCACAGAGGCACAGCATCTCCAGGCAGGGTCACTATGATGGCACAGAGGCACAGCGTCTCCAGGCAGGGTCACTATGATGGCACAGAGGCACAGCGTCTCCAGGCAGGGTCACTATGATGGCACAGAGTCACAGCGTCTCAGGCAGGGTCACTATGATGGCACAGAGGCACAGCGTCTCCAGGCAGGGTCACTATGACGGCACAGAGGCACAGCGTCTCAGGCAGGGTCACTATGATGGCACAGAGGCACAGCGTCTCCAGGCAGGGTCACTATGATCACACAGAGGTACAGCGTCTCAGGCAGGGTCACTATGATGGCACAGAGGCACAGCGTCTCAGGCAAGGTCACTATGATGGCACAGAGGCACAGCGTCTCAGGCAGGGTCACTATGATGGCACAGAGGCACAGCGTCTCCAGGCAGGGTCACTATGATGGCACAGAGGAACAGCGTCTCCGGCAGGGTCACTATGATGGCACAGAGGCAGAGCGTCTCAGGCAGGGTCACTATGATGGCACAGAGGCACAGCGTCTCAGGCAGGGTCACTATGGTGGCACAGAGGCACACCATCTCTAGGCAGGGTCACTTTGATGGCAGAGAGGCACAGCGTCTCCAGGCAGGGTCACTATGATGGCACAGAGGCACAGCGTCTCCAGGCAGGGTCACTATGATGGCACCGAGCTAGAGCGTCTCAGGCAGGGTCACTATGATGGCACAGAGGCAGAGCATCTCCAGGCAGGGTCACTATGATGGCACAGAGGCACAGCGTCTCCACGCAGGGTCACTATGATGGCACAGAGGCACAGCGTCTCAGGCAGGGTCACTATGGTGGCACAGAGGCACACCATCTCTAGGCAGGGTCACTTTGATGGCAGAGAGGCACAGCATCTCCAGGCAGGGTCACTATGATGGCACAGAGTCACAGCGTCTCCAGGCAGGGTCACTATGATGGCACCGAGCTAGAGCGTCTCAGGCAGGGTCACTGTGATGGCACAGAGGCACCGTGTCTCAGGCAGGGTCACTATGATGGCACAGAGGCAGAGCATCTCCAGGCAGGGTCACTATGATGGCACAGAGGCACAGCGTCTCCACGCAGGGTCACTATGATGGCACAGAGGCACAGCGTCTCAGGCAGGGTCACTATGATGGCACAGAGGCACAGCATCTCCAGGCAGGGTCACTATGATGGCACAGAGGCACAGGGTCTCCAGGCAGGGTCACTATGATGGCACAGAGGCACAGCGTCTCCAGGCAGGGTCACTATGATGGCACAGAGGCACAGCATCTCAGGCAGGGTCACTATGATGGCACAGAGGCACAGCGTCTCAGGCAGGGTCACTATGATGGCACAGAGGCACAGCGTCTCCAGGCAGGGTCATTATGACGGCACAGAGGAACAGCGTCTCCGGCAGGGTCACTATGATGGCACAGAGGCACAGCGTCTCCAGGCAGGGTCACTATGATGGCACAGAGGCACAGCGTCTCCAGGCAGGGTCACTATGATGGCACAGAGGCACAGCGTCTCCAGGCAGGGTCACTATGATGGCACAGAGTCACAGCGTCTCCAGGCAGGGTCACTATGACGGCACAGAGGCACAGCGTCTCAGGCAGGGTCACTATGACGGCACAGAGGCACAGCGTCTCCAGGCAGGGTCACTATGATGGCACAGCGGTACAGCGTCTCAGGCAGGGTCACTATGATGGCACAGAGGCACAGCGTCTCAGGCAGGGTCACTATGATGGCACAGAGGCACAGCGTCTCCAGGCAGGGTCATTATGACGGCACAGAGGAACAGCGTCTCCGGCAGGGTCACTATGACGGCACAGAGGCAGAGCGTCTCAGGCAGGGTCACTATGGTGGCACAGAGGCACACCATCTCTAGGCAGGGTCACTTTGATGGCAGAGAGGCACAGCGTCTCCAGGCAGGGTCACTATGATGGCACAGAGTCACAGCGTCTCCAGGCAGGGTCACTATGATGGCACCGAGCTAGAGCGTCTCAGGCAGGGTCACTATGATGGCACAGAGGCAGAGCGTCTCAGGCAGGGTCACTATGATGGCACAGAGGCAGAGCATCTCCAGGCAGGGTCACTATGATGACACAGAGGCACAGCGTCTCCACGCTGGGTCACTATGATGGCACAGAGGCACAGCGTCTCAGGCAGGGTCACTATGATGGCACAGAGGCACTGCATCTCCAGGCAGGGTCACTATGATGGCACAGAGGCACAGGGTCTCCAGGCAGGGTCACTATGATGGCACAGAGGCACAGCGTCTCAGGCAGGGTCACTATGATGGCACAGAGGCACAGCGTGTCCATGCAGGGTCACTATGATGGCACAGAGGCACAGCGTCTCAGGCAGGGTCACTATGATGGCACAGAGGCACAGCGTCTCAGGCAGGGTCACTATGATGGCACAGAGGCACAGCGTCTCTAGGTAGGGTCACTATGAAGGCACAGAGGCACAGCGTCTCAGGCAGGGTCACTATGACGGCACAGAGGCACAGCGTCTCCAGGCAGGGTCACTATGATGGCACAGAGGTACAGCGTCTCAGGCAGGGTCACTATGATGGCACAGAGGCACAGCGTCTCAGGCAGGGTCACTATGATGGCACAGAGGCACAGCGTCTCAGGCAGGGTCACTATGATGGCACAGAGGCACAGCGTCTCCAGGCAGGGTCATTATGATGGCACAGAGGCAGAGCGTCTCAGGCAGGGTCACTATGATGGCACAGAGGCACAGCGTCTCAGGCAGGGTCACTATGGTGGCACAGAGGCACACCATCTCTAGGCAGGGTCACTTTGATGGCAGAGAGGCACAGCGTCTCCAGGCAGGGTCACTATGATGGCACAGAGTCACAGCGTCTCCAGGCAGGGTCACTATGATGGCACCGAGCTAGAGCGTCTCAGGCAGGGTCACTATGATGGCACAGAGGCAGAGCGTCTCAGGCAGGGTCACTATGATGGCACAGAGGCAGAGCATCTCCAGGCAGGGTCACTATGATGGCACAGAGGCACAGCGTCTCCACGCAGGGTCACTATGATGGCACAGAGGCACAGCGTCTCAGGCAGGGTCACTATGATGGCACAGAGGCACAGCATCTCCAGGCAGGGTCACTATGGTGGCACAGAGGCACAGCGTCTCAGGCAGGGTCACTATGATGGCACAGATGCACAGGGTCTCCAGGCAGGGTCACTATGATGGCACAGAGGCACAGCGTCTCAGGCAGGGTCACTATGATGGCACAGAGGCAGAGCGTGTCCATGCAGGGTCACTATGATGGCACAGAGGCACAGCGTCTCAGGCAGGGTCACTATGATGGCACAGAGGCACAGCGTGTCCATGCAGGGTCACTATGATGGCACAGAGGCACAGCGTCTAAGGCAGGGTCACTATGGTGGCACAGAGGCACAGCGTCTCAGGCAGGGTCACTATGATGGCACAGAGGCACAGCGTCTCAGGCAGGGTCACTATGGTGGCACAGAGGCACAGCGTCTCAGGCAGGGTCACTATGACGGTACAGAGGCAGAGCGTCTCAGGCAGGGTCACTTTGATGGCAGAGAGGCACAGCGTCTCAGGCAGGGTCACTATGATGGCACAGAGGCACAGTGTCTCTAGGCAGGGTCACTATGATGGCACAGAGGCACAGCATCTCAGGCAGGGTCACTATGATGGCACAGAGGCACAGCGTCTCTAGGCAGGGTCACTCTGATGGTACAGAGGCACAGCGTCTCAGGCAGGGTCACTATGGTGGCACAGATGCACAGCGTCTGAGGCAGGGTCACTATGATGGCACAGAGGAATAGCGTCTCAGGCAGGGTCACTATAATGGCACAGAGGCACAGCGTCTCAGGCAGGGTCACTATGATGGCACAGAGGCACAGCGTCTCCAGGCAGGGTCATTATGACGGCACAGAGGAACAGCGTCTCCGGCAGGGTCACTATGATGGCACAGAGGCACAGCGTCTCCAGGCAGGGTCACCATGATGGCACAGAGGCACAGCGTCTCCAGGCAGGGTCACTATGATGGCACAGAGGCACAGCGTCTCCAGGCAGGGTCACTATGATGGCACAGAGGCACAGCGTCTCCAGGCAGGGTCACCGTGATAGCACATAGGCACAGCGTCTCAGGCACGGTCACTATGATGGCACAGAGGCACAGCGTCTCCAGGCAGGGTCACTATGATGGCACAGAGGCACAGCGTCTCAGGCAGGGTCACCGTGATGGCACAGAGGCACAGCGTCTCCAGGCAGGGTCACTATGATGGCACAGAGGCACAGCGTCTCAGGCAGGGTCACTATGATGGCACAAAGGCACAGCGTCTCAGGCAGGGTCACTATTATGGCACAGAGGCACAGCGTCTCAGGCAGGGTCCCCATGATGGCACAGAGGCACAGCATCTCAGGCAGGGTCACCGTGATGGCACAGAGGCACAGCGTCTCAGGCAGGGTCACTATGATGGCACAGAGGCACAGCGTCTCTAGGCAGGGTCACTATGATGGCACAGAGGCACAGCGTCTCCATGCAGGGTCACTATGATGGCACAGAGGCTCAACGTCTCAGGCAGGGTCACTATGATGGCACAGAGGCACAGCGTCTCCAGGCAGGGTCACTATGATGGCACAGAGGCACAGCGTCTCCAGGCATGGTCATTATGATGGCACAGAGGCACAGCGTCTCAGGCAGGGTCACTATGATGGCACATAGGCACAGCGTCTCCAGGCAGGGTCACTATGATGGCACAGAGGCACAGCGTCTCCGGCAGGGTCACTATGATGGCACAGAGGCGCAGCGTCTCCAGGCAGGGTCACTATCATGGCACAGAGGCACAGCGTCTCCAGGCAGGGTCACTATCATGGCACAGAGGCACAGCGTCTCCAGGCAGGGTCACGATAATGGCACAGAGGCACGGCGTCTCCAGGCAGGGTCACTATGATGGCACAGAGGCATAGCGTCTCAGTCAGGGTCACTATAATGGCACAGATGCACAGCGTCTCAGGCAGGGTCACTATGATGGCACAGAGGCACAGCGTCTCCAGGCAGGGTCACTATGGTGGCACAGAGGCACAGCGTCTCAGGCAGGGTCACTATGGTGGCACAGAGGCACAGCGTCTCAGGCAGGGTCACTATGGTGGTACAGAGGCACAGCGTCTCAGGCAGGGTCACTATGTTGGCACAGAGACACAGCGTGTCAGGCAGGGTCACTATGGTGGCACAGAGGCACAGCGTCTCCAGGCAGGGTCACTATGATGGCACAGAGGCACAGCGTCTCCAGGCAGGGTCACCATGATGGCACAGAGGCTCAGCGTCTCAGGCAGGGTTACTATGATGGCACAGAGGCACAGCGTCTCAGGCAGGGTCACTATGATGGCACAGAGGCACAGCGTCTCCAGGCAGGGTCACCGTGATAGCACAGAGGCACAGCGTCTCAGGCAGGGTCACTATGATGGCACATAGGCACAGCGTCTCCAGGCAGGGTCACTATGATGGCACAGAGGCACAGCGTCTCCGGCAGGGTCACTATGATGGCACAGAGGCACAGCGTCTCCAGGCAGGGTCACTATAATGGCACAGAGGCACAGCGTCTCCAGGCAGGGTCACTATAATGGCACAGAGGCACGGCGTCTCCAGGCAGGGTCACTATGATGGCACAGAGGCACAGCGTCTCAGGCAGGGTCACTATGGTGGCACAGAGGCACAGCGTCTCAGGCAGGGTCACTATGGTGGCACAGAGGCACAGCGTCTCAGGCAGGGTCACTATGGTGGCACAGAGGCACAGCGTCTCAGGCAGGGTCACTATGGTGGTACAGAGGCACAGCGTCTCAGGCAGGGTCACTATGGTGGCACAGAGGCACAGCGTCTCCGGCAGGGTCACTATGTTGGCACAGAGACACAGCGTGTCAGGCAGGGTCACTATGGTGGCACAGAGGCACAGCGTCTCAGGCAGGGTCACTATGATGGCACAGAGGCACAGCGTCTCAGGCAGGGTCACTATGATGGCACAGAGCCACAGCGTCTCAGGCAGGGTCACTATGATGGCACAGAGCCACAGCGCCACAGCGCCACAGCGCCACAGTCAAAGGCTCTCAGTCATACTCACAGCATCACAAAGTCACAGACTCACATAGTCAGAGTCACATATACACTTAGACACAGAGTCAGAGTCACAGTCACAAAGTCGCAGTAACAGTCACAGAGTCACAGTCACCGTGTCACAGTGTCATAGACAGACAGTGTCACAGTGACAGTCTTGTTCATAGTCACAGAGTCACAGAGTCACAGTCAGTCACAGCGTCACAGAATCAGCGTCACAGTGTCAGATCCACAGCGTCACAGCGTCAGAGTCACTGTGTCACACTCTCACAGAGTCATAGAGACATAGTGTCACATAGTCACAGTTTCACAGTCACAGGGTTACTATGTCACAGAGTCTCAGTGTGACAGTCAAAAAGTCAGAGTCACAGGGTTGTCACAGGGTCGTCACAGGGTCGTCACAGGGTCTGATTTATAGTTACAGAGCCACAGAATCACAGTGACAGTCACATATTCACAGACTCACAGTCACAGTGTCACAGAGTCACAGAATTACAGTGACAGTCACAGAGTCACAGTCAAAGTGTCACAGTGTCACAGAGTCATAGAGACACAGTGTCACAGTCAAAGTGTCTCAGTCACAATCACAGTGTCACAAAGACACAGTCACAGTCACAGAATCACAAAGACACAGAGTCACAGTCACTGTGTCACAGTGTCACAGAGAGACAGTGTCACAGTGTCGAGGGTTAAGATTGCAGGGTGACAATAAAACCCTGGCAGATGTATTGTTAACCTCCTCTCCCCGCTTCCCATTAAGGACAGGCGATCGGGAGGGAAAGAAGAACAGAGAGAAGAGAGTTGGAAAAGTTAAAGATGTTTTACTAATGCTACTAATAAGAATAGAGAAAATAATACAAAATATACAAAAGCAATCTTGAATGTCTCAGCAACTGCAGAGCCGGCAACCAAAGTCCTGGATTAGACTCTGCAACCAGGCGGAGCTGGATTCAGTCTGTCACTAGGCCTCAGTTTGCAGGGACGACCAGCAAGGTCCTCTCCTAATGTCGGCCATAAGCAGAAGGGAAAAGGGCAAAAGGGAACGAGATCCTTGTGATCTCCCACTTTTATATGAAGTATTCACGTGAATGGAATGTTATACACAGTTGGTCAGTTTTTTAGTCACTTGTTTCTCGTTACCCCTCTCGCGAGATGTCCATTCATGCTTATCAATAAGTTTGCATTCCATTGCTAGGTTTACCAAAACATGTGTCTGGTTCTCCAGGAAAATGCAGTTAATATGAAGGCTTTAGCTGACAGGCAAAATTCACTGAAAGAGAAACTTGTTTTTAACAAAACCAGGACATTCCACCCCTTATAATATGCCATTCACTGAATACTTAAACCTTATCAATACAATCTATCAACACAATCTAATTAATCACTACTACTATATATATATATATACATATATACATATATACACAGGAGTAATTAATCAGTGGACCATCCTTTAAAAAGTTCATTAAGTTCATTTTGTCACGACAGTCTCCCAGGGCAGGAAAAATGGTACAAGTGCATCTCATGACCACTGTTTGTGGGTTAAAGACATCAACTTCGAAGAAGTTGTCAGGCGCCACTCGAAGAAGCCAGCTCTGGTTTCATCATCACTGTTTTGATCTGAAAAACACTTATTTAATACTGTTAGTATGGCAATTCACATCCTGCAGTTCAGTATTGAATATTTTCACCTAAACTCAAATCCCCTTGAGGTCCACACCGAACTTCTCCATCCTTAAGCATCACCCACCAGGTGCTGCCAGGTCCCTGGGCAAAAACAATCCCACGAATGGGTTTGCCTTTGCCTGAGGCAGGAGGAACCCAGACTGCCTTTCCTAACATGTTTTTCATGTGTACTACAGGGACTTTATCTCCTTCTACAGTCCGTAGAATTTCTGATTGGGCAGGCCCGGCTCGATTGGTTGATCCCCTGGTGTTGACCAACCAAGTGGCTTTTGCTAAATGTGAATCCCAGTTTTTAAAGGTTCCACGACCAACTGCCTTTAGTGTAGTTTTTAGCAAACCATTGTACCTTTCAATTTTCCCAGAGGCTGGTGCATGATATGGAATATGATATACCCACTCAATACCATGTTCTTTGGCCCAATTGTCTATAATACTGTTTTTGAAATGAGTACCATTGTCTGATTCAATTCTTTCTGGCGTACCGTGTCGCCAAAGGACTTGCTTTTCAAGGCCCAAGATAGTATTTCGGGCTGTAGCATGAGGTACAGCATATGTTTCCAACCATCCAGTGGTTGCTTCCACCATTGTAAGTACATAACGCTTACCTTGACGTGTTTGTGGAAGTGTAATATAATCAATCTGCCAAGCTTCTCCATACTTATACTTTAACCATCGCCCCCCATACCATACAGGCTTTAACCGTTTCGCTTGTTTGATTTCGGCGCAAGTTTCACATTCATGAATAACCTGTGAAATAGTGTCCATAGTTAAATCCACCCCTTGATCGCGAGCCCATTTATACGTTGCATCTCTACCTTGATGCCCTGAAGCATCATGGGCCCACCGAGCTAGGAAAAGTTCACCTTTATGTTGCCAGTCCAAGTCCACCTCAGCTACTTTAATCTTATCAGCTTGATCTGCTTGTTGGTTGTTTAGATGTTCCTCGGTGGCTTGACTTTTAGGCACATGAGCATCTACATGATGAACTCTCACAGGCAGGCTCTCTAGCCGAGCAGCAATGTCTTGCCACAGTGTGGCAGCCCAAATGGGTTTACCTCTGCGCTGCCAGTTGTTTTTCTTCCATTGCTGTAGCCACCCCCACAAGGCATTTGCTACCATCCATGAGTCAGTATAGAGATAAAGTATTGGCCACTTCTCTCGTTCAGCAATGTCCAAAGCCAGCTGGATGGCTTTCACTTCTGCAAATGGACTCGATTCACCTTGTCCTTCAGTGGCTTCTGTAACTTGTCGTGTGGGACTCCACACAGCAGCTTTGCACCTTCGATGTTTTCCTACAAGACGACAGGATCCATCTGTGAACAGTGCATACTGCTTATCAGTCTCTGAAAGAGTATTATACGGTGGTGCTTCTTCAGCACGTTTTACTTCCTCATCTGGAGACATCCCAAAGTCTTTGCTTTCTGGCCAGTCTGTAATCACTTCTAAGATCCCTGGGCGATTGGGATTTCCAATTCGAGCTCGTTGCATGATCAATGCAATCCATTTACTCCACGTAACTTCGGTCGCATGATGTGGAGAGGGAACTGTCCCTTTGAACATCCAGCTCAGCACCGGCAGTCGAGGTGCCAGGAGGAGCTGTGCTTCAGTACCGATCATTTCTGAAGCAGCTCGAACTCCTTCGTATGCTGCTAGTATCTCTTTTTCAGTTGGAGTATAGTTGGCCTCAGATCCTTTGTATCCTTGACTCCAAAAACCTAAGGGTCGACCTCGGGTTTCTCCTGGTGCTTTCTGCCAGAGGCTCCAGGTAAGTCCATTATCTCCGGCTGCGCTGTAGAGCACATTTTTAACATCTAGTCCAGTCCGAACTGGTCCAAGGGCCACCGCATGAGTTATCTCACGCTTCATTTGTTCAAAGGCTTGTCGTTGTTCAGGGCCCCACTCAAACTGGTTCTTTTTTCGAGTCACTCGATAGCGAGGGCTCACAATCTGGCTGTAGTCAGGGATATGCATCCTCCAAAAACCTACAATGCCCAAGAAAGTCTGTGTCTCCTTTTTATTAGTAGGTGGAGACATTGCAGCAATTTTGTTGATCACATCCATTGGGATCTGACGACGGCCATCTTGCCATTTTATTCCTAAAAACTGGATCTCTCGTGCAGGTCCCTTGACCTTGCTTCGTTTTATGGCAAAACCAGCATCCAAAAGAATCTGAATTATTCTCTCCCTTTTCTCGAAGACTTCTTTTGCTGTGTCGCCCCATACAATGATGTCATCAATATATTGCAAGTGTTCTGGAGCTTTACCTTGCTCCAGCGTGGTCTGGATCAGTCCATGGCAGATGGTAGGACTGTGTTTCCACCCCTGGGGCAAGCGATTCCACGTGTACTGGATGCCTCTCCAGGTGAAAGCAAACTGCGGCCTGCACTCTGCTGCTACAGGAATAGAGAAAAATGCATTAGCAATGTCAATTGTAGCATACCACTTAGCTGCCTTTGACTCCAGTTCAAATTGCAGTTCTAGCATGTCAGGCACAGCAGCACTCAGTGGTGGCGTAACTTCATTCAGGCCACGATAGTCCACAGTTAGTCTCCACTCATCACTAGACTTACGCACTGGCCAGATTGGGCTGTTAAAAGGTGAGCGAGTCTTACTGATCACACCCTGGCTTTCCAGTTGACGGATCAACTTCTGGATAGGAATCAAAGAGTCTCGGTTGGTGCGATATTGCCGGCGATGCACCGTCGTGGTAGCAATTGGCACCTGCTGATCGTCAACCATCAGCAGTCCTACAACAGAAGGGTCATCTGAAAGACCAGGCAAATCAGACAGCTGTTCAATTTTCTCAGTGTCCACAGCTGCTATACCAAATGCCCACCTATACCCTTTTGGGTCCTTAAAATACCCTCTCCTGAGGTAGTCTATGCCAAGGATGCACGGAGTATCTGCACCAGTCACAACGGGATGCTTTTGCCAGTTTTTTCCAGTTAGGTTCATTTCAGCCTCTACAACAGTCAGTTCCTGGGATCCCCCAGTCACTCCAACAATATTGATGGATTGCGTTCCGTTATAATTAGAAGGAATTATCGTGCACTGAGCACCAGTGTCCACTAAAGCTTTGTACTCCTGGGGTTGTGTTGTACCAGGCCATCGTATTTGTACAGTCCAATAAACTCTGTTATCCCTTTCCTCCACCTGGTTGGAGGCAGGGCACCTCTAATTTCTGCTTTGCACAGTCTCTGGTGTGAATTAGAGGTTCCTTCAAGAGCATCAGAATCTCTTGTGCTCCTTTTGTAAACTGGAGCAGCCACCTTCCTAGGAGTTTTTCCTTTGATCTCACGTACTCGTTCTTGAAGTTCTGAGGTAGGTCTTCCATGCCACTTATTCATGTTTTCTCCCTGCTCATGTAGGAAGAACCACAGTGAACCTCTTTTTGTGGGCTGCCTCTGTCCTCTCTCTCGAGATCGGAAACGCCTTTTCCTAACAGCTGAAACACAGGTTTGTGCAGGTCGTGAATGGTACGTGTCTTCTCTGAGTTCTTTGATTTCTTGCAATAGCTTTTCAAACCGGTCATCAGATTTTTCACACAGCAGAGACACAGCAGAGACACAAGCCCATAGAGAACCAGCAAGGCTGTCCTCAAAGTTCTGGAGTTGCTCAATCACTTCAGTAATATCTTGTGCACCTCCAGCTGACCAGACCATTCCTGCCAATGACTGAGGATATGCAGGTGGTGCGCTTTGTACAAATCTGCGCCACAGAGGTCGTGTACAATTGATTCTATCTGGGTCTGTCCCCTCTTGGCTGTTTGGTCCAAAATAGATGATCTCTCGCACAGCTAATTCTCTCAGGAACTGAATACCTTTCTCCATAGTATTCAATTTCCCTAACTTGGATATACAATCTTCCTTGTAAGGAAATCTTACTTTCATAGCTGCCAAGAGTCGGGTCCAGAGAGTAGTGGCATTAGACTCTCTTGAAATTGCCCTATCAATGGTGGAATCTTTTGACAGAGATCCCAGCTTCCTGGCTTCACCACCTTCCAATTCAATTGTTTCTGCCCCATTGTCCCAGCGTCGGAGCAGCCAGGTTAAAATATTCTCACCTTCACGACGACTAAAGTCTTTTCGCAGATCTCTCAGCTCACCTGGAGAAAAGGACCGAGTGGTGGTCACTTCATCTCCTCCCTGTCCTGATGATGATGGCCCTTGGGTTGATGGTGGCCCTGTGCCAACATCTGCTGCATGGGTGGTCTTTCTAGTGACTTTCTTACAACCAGCAACTGATGCTGATATGGGTTCACCATCATTTGATTCATTTCCGGAGTCTGAATGACTGTCACAGTGATTGCTGTGCTTACAGCAGCAAGAGTGACCAGTGTGTGAAGAAGTGGGGGCTGCCTTGTTGGCCTTTGAGGCTGGAGAAGTAATGTTATCTGCAGTGGCCTTGGCAGAGGAACTCTGCGGAGGAGTTGTAGCTTCAGCCTGCGAAACCACCGTTGGGGGGGCAGTGGCTGCAGTGGCAGCTTTCGCTGTTTTGCTCTTTCTCAAGCGGCTAGGAGAGCTTTTTGCTAAAGCTTCCGAAGACGCACCGCAAATCTCAGGACTAAAAAGAGACACAAACCTCCTGTTGAACCCCATTTCTCTTAAGAGTAACACAAACTGACACACATTCAGCAAACCAGATAACACCATCACAGTTCTATCAAAACTCCAAGGATATTCAAAGCTCTCTAAAACATTTGCGAACTGTCCTAGCGAAAAAAAAGAAAGTATTGTTAGTCAGCCTTTCTAAAGATTCACTTGACACTTGACACCTCTCTTCTTTCCTTTTGTCTCACTCTTCTGCTTCCTGCCTCTTTTCTTTCAAATCATCCATTTCAGTCCTGCAGCCCAACACTACTTTTTATTCGTCCTTCCCTTTCTGTTGCTCCCTTCGCTTTCTCCCTCGGTCCCATATCTTTCTTACCGACTTGTCTGTTGGAGACTTTGGGCCACTTTGGCCCCAAGTCTGGGGATGGTTTGGCCAGTTTTCAGAGGCTTCGCTGGTGACAGCAGGGACAGCAGGCAGTGACAGGCCCGGGGCTCACAGGCTCCCCCTCCCCTAGGGGGCGCTCGTCTGCCACACCCAGCTGACATAGAACCTTGGTCACAATGCCCGCTACCATGGCGAGAATGCGGTGACTCTGCAGGTGACAGGGACACTGCAGGACTTGGTGTCAGCTCAGCAATTTCTCAGTTCCCCAAAGAAGTTGAATTCTGCAAATTGCTGCCTTTGCTGTTGAAATGATGTCATCAGATGGGTGCTTTGATGTAATATACTGAAAACCAGAGCAGAAATGGTGAAATATTCCCATGATATGCATGATCCCTGCACCAAACCACCATGACTCAGCCTAAGGAGATCTGCAGCTTATATTTTTGTACTGCCAGCAGATTGTGGAAGTACAGTAGAAAAACCATCCTTATGGAGAGGTCTTTGTATTTTAGGCTTAGTCTAAGTGTCTCAAGTAGCTGGGGTTTTTGTTTGGGCCTAATCCATAAGGTCTGATGGTTTTCCTCCTCGTGTAAAGACAAATATAGTAGAAAATATAAATCAAAAAAATGTCCTGCAGCCTAGCCTTGCCTTGCCTTGCCTTGCAGCCCTTATGCTTGGCAAAGGAGAGGATTAAAAGCTTTTGCTAGTTAAAGTAATCAGTGAAATGTCATTGCAAGTGTGGGTCTTACGGTGAGAGATGTCTGGATTTCTGTTCGTAACAGCACAAATCTTTTTAGCCTGTTCCCAGGAACTGATGGAATAGGAAAGGAGTCCAAAGGAGCGTACGTATTCATTTTCCAAGTAACTGCTTTATATGTCTGTAATGGAGAAGAAGATTGTCTAGGAGAAGCCAGAGGAGTTCCATTCCACATCTCTGTCATTGGGTGGATTGGATGACTTCAGGGTTTGCAGTGACAGGAGTTTCGTGTGTGATTTACAGCTCAAATATGATCAGAGAAACTGAACTCATTTCATTATTCATTTCTCTCACATGGATACCCAGAGAGATTTTAACCTGGACTGCAGACTGGTGACTTCCACTAGTCTTTTGCTGACATGGTTAACTTAGGAATTAAAACATCAGACTTGTTTGTAAAGAAATTTTCAATTGGTGAAGGACATTTAGAGGAGGAATGATGCTAATGAACATATGTGGAATAATGTGAAATGACTCTTCAAAAAATAATAAAGGGAAAGCTTGTGAAAAAAAAAAAAAAAAAAAAAAAAAAAAGAATCAGGGCAGCTGATGTTTTCTATCCCCCAAATCCCTTGGGCAGGAGTCTGAAGAGCTCTCTATTAGTCATGGTGCCAGGATCTGTCATATTTCTAGAAACTGAGTTTAGAAGCTTTTAGAGGTGATTTGATCAACATGTGGTCACTGTTCCTCGTCAGAGCTCAAAGTATGTGCAAGATTTTGCAGGGACATCTGGCTGGAAGTGTTGATTAAACAGTATGGAGGATTAAATAGTACATAGGATTAAATAGTATATAGGATTGCAGTACAAGTGCTTTGTATCCTCTACAAATTGCCAAATAAGTAGTAAAGTTAAATAGACTAGATTAGCATTTTGAAATCAGGAGTGACTGTCTGCAGGCATGTTTTCTTGCTATTTGATACTGCACTATAGCCCTTAGGACTTGCTGTCTGGAAGAGAAAAAAAACCCTAACCAAACCAAATCTGAGAGGAAAAAAATCTGAGGACAGTGCCTGCTTTGAAATAATGTAATTATTTTTTCTGTGTTGTGTTTTTTCAAGGTCCGGGTCTCCCTGTAGTGCTTTGTCTTACCCTAGAAGTTCATATACCCACTGCAAGTCACAATCAGGCTCTTTGTGCCCTGTCAGGCTCTGTGAAACTCTGTCAGGCTCTGTTGGGCTTTTTCATGTCCTCTTGGACTCTATTGGGGGTCTTCCGGGTGCTTTCAGGCTTTGTCGGGTGCTTTCAGGATTGGTTGGGCTCTGTCAGGCCCTGTCAGGCTCTGTCCGTTTTTGTCAAGCTCTGTCAGGCTCCATGGGGCTTTGTGCGGCTTTCTGAAGCTTTGTCAGGCCCTGTTGTGCTTTGTCAGGCTCTCTCGGTCTTTATTGGGCTTTGTCAGGCTCTGTCCAGCCCTGTCAGACTTTGCCTGGCTGTCAGGCTCTGATGGTCTCTTTGGGGCTTTGTTGGGCTCTGTTGGGCTCTGCTGGGCTTTGTCCAGCCCTGTCAGGCTCTATTGGCCTCTGTCAGCCTCTGTCAGGCTCTGTTGGTCTTGTTTGAGCTTTGTTGGTCTCTACTGGGCTTTGTTGGTCTCTGTTGGTCTCTGCTGGGCTTTGTCAGGCTCTGTTGGTCTTTAAGCTTTGTCGGGCTTTATTGGGCTTTGTCAGTCTTGGTCAAGCCCTGTCGGGCTCTGTCAGACTTTTTTGGGCTCTGTAAGGCTCTATAGGTCTTTGTCAGGATTTATTGGGCTCTGTTGGGTTTTGTCAGGCTCTGTTCGGCTTTGTTGGTCTTTGTCGGGCTCTGTCGGGCTGTGTCAGGCTCTGTCAGTCTCTTTCAAGGTTTGTTGGGCTGTGTTGAGCTTTGCCGAAAGAGACCAAAAGAGATTGACAGGGCCTGAAAAAGACTGATAAAGCCCAATAAAGCCCGACAAAGACCTGTAGAGCCTGACAGAGCCCAGAAAAATCTGACAAAGCCCGACAGAGCCCGACAGAGCCCGACAGGGCCTGGCAAAGCCCAAAAGAGCTGAAGAAAGCCCAATAAAGCCTGAAAGAGACCAACAGGGCCTGACAGAGCCCGACAGAGCCTGACAGAGCCAGACAAAGTCTGATAGAGCCAGACAGAGCCTGACAAAGCCCAGCAGAGCCCAACAAAGCCCAACAGTGACTGACAGGGCCCAACAAAGCCCAACAGATCCCAACAGAGCTTGAAAAAAAACCTGACAGAGCTTTAAAAAACCCGACAGAGCCCAACAAAGACCAACAAAGCCAGACAAAGTCTGACAGGGCTAGACAGAGCCTGACAAAACCCCATAGCACCTGACAGGGCCCAAAAATGACCAAGAGGATTCAACAGAGCCTGACAGGGCTTGACAGAGCCTGATAGAGCCTGAGAGAGCCTGACAACACCTGACAAAGCCTGGCAGGGCCTGTACGAAGCCTCAAACCCCGACAGGGCCCAACAAAGCCGTCAGAGCCTGACACAGCCTGACAGAGCCCGACATAGCTTAACAGAGCCCGACAGAGCCTGCAAGGCTTGACAGATCCTGACTAAGCCCAACAGGGCCCGAAAGAGCCGGTCAGTGCTTGACAGAGCCTGATAGAGCCCAACAAAGACCGAGAGAGCCTGACAAGGCTTGACAGAGCCCAGCAGGGCCCGACAGAGCCCGACAGGTCCTTTCAAAGCCTGACAGAGTCCAACAGAGCCCAACAGGACCTGACAGAGCATGAAAAAGTCTGAAAGAGCCTGACAGGGTCTGACAGAGTCAAATAGGGGCCGGAGCTCTTCGGCCAGTTCCTCAGCGATGGGGCTGGCCTCATCTCGCTTCATGTCTTTTAAGAACACCTTGAACATGAGTGGTGATCACCACGCAACCTTGACCTAGAATGATAGTTATGACTCTTCCCTTTGCCTCTTCTTGGAGATGGCAGCAATGGCGAGTAGGAATGGGAACAGGAACGACTCCGTGATCGAGAGCTGGAGCGAGCACAGGAAGAGCCTGATCGTGACTTGCAGTGGGTATACGAACTTTTAGGGTAAGACAAAGCACTACAGGGAGACTTGGACCTTCAAAAAGCACAACACAGAAAAATAATTACATTATTTCAAAGCTGTCACTCTCCCCAGTTTTTTTCCTCTCAGATTTGGTTTGGTTGTTTTTTTTCCTTTTCTCTTCCAGAAAGTATTAAAGTATTTGACAAGAATTTATACCTTATATTCTATTGTAATACCTTAATAAGGTGTGCCAGAGAAAGAGATGCAGGAGAGTCATTGATCTGTTCACAAAAAATTAGACACATGTTCAATTGTACATTCAAGACAGAGCGTAGTAACAGTGGGACAGCAGTGCAACAAAGCTGTAACAAATTCAAATGTTGTCGTCTTACTGTTCCACAATTATGGATGAACTTTCCAGTGATTTATTCCAATCAGACTAACTTCTGGTTTGAAATACATACAGAAACATGGAAAAAAGCCAAATAAACTGTATTTATGAAGACTGATTTTGTGTTGATACACATGCTATTAAAAAAAAAAAAAAGAGAGAGAAAAAGAACTGTTTTCAAGAAATAAAAACTCATCTGTTTTAGTTGCAATACAATAAGTGCAATTTACGTTAAAATAAAGACAAATTATGAAAACCAAGTGAGCGACACACAGTATTTGACAAAAGCGGCAAATCCAGATCCAAATCCAGACCAGTCAAGTGTTTCCTTGTGTTTCTCATTTATACAATATTTTAGTAGCAGAATAACAGTGTTTGCAAACCTGAAGAAAAACACCACACCTTTCCCAAATGTAAATTCATAGTTGTGTAGCAATGATATTTAAATTCACAGCAATCTATTAAAGACATTTTTTTACTCAGAGGGGCCCCAACAAAATCACTGCAATTACACAGTTTTAGGAACAAATCCCCAAGTATTCAAGGACACGACAAGGAAGCACGGAGCTGCACAGACCTGTCCTCACAACAACGACGTGACTCACTTTTTACCTTGATGAGTCCAATATTTTAAACATTTACTGGAAAATACATTATGTTAATGCTTGGAAAATTCATACAAGGCTGCATTGGTTAAAATTCAGCATGGTGTGTAGGAAAAAGGGTGAAAGTATGTTTTTATGTACTGTTTTTGATGTTCTGCTCACTGGCTCCTTTTGACTTTTAGAGGAGAAATAAAGGTGATCAGAACTTAAGTAAAGCATCCGGAACCAACAACAAGCAGTGAAACCAGATTCTAAAGCCTGAACATCAAAACTGTTCTGATCGCCTAAGGAATGTGGAAATCTATTCTTATACATAAACTCTTGGTGCATTCATTGCAATTGAAAAAAAAAAAACCAACAAACCAAACCAGAATTACATTCCTACTTTGTGACAAATCACTCTACTCAGTCACCTGACAAAGACACAGAAAACATCTCTTTGGAAGAGTGTTTCTTTGTGGAAGCCCAAGCACTGTGATCAGGTGTCTGCCATGTTTAGCCACGAAAGCACCTAAATACTAAACATGACGTAAAATGTATGCTATATTGACTAAAAATAGCAGTAGAAATGTCATTTGAAAGCAGTTACAAGGGTTTTGTTTTATTTCAAAGCCCTGCAACAGACAAAAAATATAAGGCTTAATTGCCAGAAACTGCCTTAAGGTAATCTTGAAGGCATTGCAATGTTTTAGGAAATATTTATGACACTTGAAAATTTGCTGAGATTCCACACAGTCATTGATCTGTCACTTCGTTCTCTCATATTTATTTGATCTTTACCATTAGCGTGCAAAATACTCAGATTTGGGGCCTACAAATACCTGCTATATCCCCCCCTTGCCCCAACGGAAGAAATAGTCAAACACTGAGAATGAGACTCTTCCCAGATGGGAACGAATTCCAAGTTTATGCTACAATGTCTTTACTATAAAAGCAAACACATAAACGAAAGAATCTCTCTGTGTCCAGGAAATGGGATCTACAACTTGTGTCTTAAAACAACCAACCTCAAGAACAAACCCAGTTAAATCATCTGAGGAGTCATCGCTGTCAGAGTTTGAACCTCAAATCCTGAAAATGTAGGTCTGCAGGAGTAGGCCTGAAAACGTAGGCTTATAAAATGTAAGCCAAAAAATATAGGCCTGCAAGAGTAGGCCTGAAAACGTAGGCTTATAAAATGTAAGCCAAAAAATATAGGCCTGCAAGAGTAGGCCTGAAAACGTAGGCTTATAAAATGTAAGCCTAAAAATGTAAGCCTAAAAATGTAGGCCTAAAGTTTAGGCCAAAAAACATGGGCCTAAAAATGCAGGCATAAAAACATGGGCTGAAAATTCTATAGTCTACTTTGGGTCAGATCCATTCAAATCTACCCCATCACAAAAAACTTAACAGCTGCTTTAATAAGCAAGATACAATGCCTCTGTAAACTAATATCCATCAAAAAGGTTAAACCACCCTAAAACGCCTCACAAAGAATACAAAGCCCTAGCAATACTTACAAAATGTGTGTTTTGCCAGGAGCTTTAACTGCTCCAGCCATGATCCTTCCAACAATTTCTGATGAGTTCTTAAGCACTGCGGTGTTGTCGTGTATTCTGAACAGAACATAAATACAGAAAAGGAAAAAAAATAAATTGGTTGATTCCTGAGTGTATATGAATATGAGAATCACTTTACCTATACAAAAGCAAAATTTTATACATAACACCAGACTTCGATCATCTCCACATGTGAATGGGACATTTTAAGAATGCACAACCAGTAAAATATTTTTCACAGAAGAGCAAAAAAAACCACCAACTATATGGGAAAAAGAGACTGAGCCTAGAACACCAAGATCCCTCCATTAGAAGGGTTTTTGTATTTATATTTGCACCACATTCTTCTGTAGACAAGGAAGAAAGTCATCAGACCTTTTAGATTAGGCCTAAACAAAAAAACAACTACCTGAGACACTTAGGCAAAGCCTAAAATGCAAAGATCCCTCCATGAGGATGATTTTCTACTGTACTTTCACAATATGGATATGTCTAAATCTTTGAAAGATCCATCAGCAGCTGTTCCCTGGAACCTGCTGGCAGTTTTAAGAATAAAAAAAAAAAAAAAAAAAAAATAATAATAATAATAATAATAATGTTGCAGATCTGCTTAGGCTGGTCTGCAGGAATGGAGGAATGGAAAGAAAAGAGCCGGGAAGCAGGAGAGTGAGAGAAAAGAAAAGAAGAGAAGAAAGAAGAGACATGCAGCCAGACGAGGGGTTAGTGAGAGAGGATGGGACAGAGAACAAGATGAGAAGGAAATAAGGCATGGCAAGGACAGGCAAGGCAAGGCTAGGCTGCAGGACATTTTTTTGATTTATATTTTCTACTATATTTGTCTTTACACGAGGAGGAAAACCATCAGACCTTATGGATTAGGCCCAAACAAAAACCCCAGCTACTTGAGACACTTAGACTAAGCCTAAAATACAAAGATCTCTCCATAAGGATGGTTTTTCTACTGTACTTCCACAATCTGCTGGCAGTACAAAAATATAAGCTGCAGATCTCCTTAGGCTGAGTCATGGTGGTTTGGTGCAGGGATCATGCATATCATGGGAATATTTCACCATTTCTGCTCTGGTTTTCAGTATATTACATCAAAGCACCCATCTGATGACATCATTTCAACAGCAAAGGCAGCACTTTGCAGAATTCAGCTTCTTTGGGGAACTGAGAAAATGCTGAGCTGACACCAAGTCCTGCAGTGTCCCTGTCACCTGCAGAGTCACCGCATTCTCGCCATGGTAGCGGGCATTGTGACCAAGGTTCTATGTCAGCTGGGTGTGGCAGACGAGCGCCCCCCAGGGGAGGGGGAGCCTGTGAGCCCCGGGCCTGTCACTGCCTGCTGTCCCTGCTGTCACCAGCCAGGCCTCTGAAAACTGGCCAAACCATCCCCAGACTTGGGGCGAAAGTGGCCCAAAGTCTCCAAGAGACAAGTCGGGAAGAAAGATATGGGAGAGAGGGAGAAAGCGAATAGAGCAGGAGAAAGCTAAGGACGAATAAAAAGTAGTGTTGGGCTGCAGGACTAAAATGGATGATTTGAAAGAAAAGAGGCAGGAAGCAGGGGAGTGAGAGAAAAAGAAAGAAGAGAGGAACAGGATGAGAAGAAAACAAGGCAATAAGGTTTGTGAAACACACACTGTCCAATGGGTTTGTGACACACATGCTGTCCAGGAGGGTTTGTGACACACACACTGTCAAATGGAATTTGTGACACACACGCTGTCCAGGGGGGTTTATGACACACACACTGTCCAATGGGGTTTGTGACACACACGCTGTCCAGGGGGGTTTATGACACACACACTGTCCAATGGGGTTTGTGACACACATGCTGTCCAGGGGGGTTTCGGACACACATACTGTCCAGGTGGGTTTGCAACACACACACTGTCTAATGAGGTTTGTGACACACACGCTGTCCAATGGGGTTTGTGAAACACAAACTGTCCAAAGGGGTTTGTGACACAGACACTGTCTGGGAGGGTTTGTGACACACACACACAGTTTAATGAGTTTTGTGACACACACCCACTGTCCAATGGGGTTTGTGACACACAGACTGTCCAATGGGGTTTGTGACATACACACTGCCCAGTGGGGCTTGTGACGAACACACTGTGTAATGGGGTTTGTGACACACATGCTGTCCAATGGAATTTGTGACACACAAACTGTCAAGGGAGGTTTTTGACACACACACTGTGTAATGGGGTGTGTGACACACACGCTGTCCAATGGGGTTTGTGACACACACGCTGTCCAGGGAGGTTTGTGACACACACATTGTCTGTGTAAGTTTGTGACACACACACTGTCCAATGAGGTTTGTGAAACAGAAACTGTCCAATGGGTTTTTTGAAACACACACTGTCCAATAGAGTTTGTGACACACACACTCTCCAATGGGGCTTGTGACACACACACTGTATAATGGGGTTTTTGACACACACACTGTCCAATGGGATTTGTGACATATACAATGACCAATGGGGTTTGTGACGCACACACTGTCGAATGCGATTTGTGACACAGACCCTGTCCGATGGGGTTTGTGACACACACGCTGTGCAATGGGGTTTGGGAAAGACATGCTGTCCAGGGGGATTTGTGACACACACACTGTCCAATGGAATTAGTGACACACACACTGTCCAATGGGGTTCGTGACACACACTCTGTCCAATGGGATTTGTGATACACACAGTGTCCAGGAGGGTTTGTGACACACACGTTATCCAATGGGGTTTGTGACACACACGTTATCCAATGGGGTTTGTGAAACACACGCTGTCCAGGGGGGTTTGTGACACACAAGCTGTTCAATGGGGTTTGTGACACACACACTGTCCAATGGGGTTTGTGACACACACACTTTCCAATGGAATTTGTGACACACACACGCTGTCCAATGCGGTATGAGACACACACATTGTTTAATGGGGTTTCTGATACACACACTGTCTAATGGGGTTTGTGACACACACGTTGTCCAATGGGGTTTGTGACCCACACGCTGTGCAGGGAGTTTTGTGACACACACGCTATGTAATGGAGTTTGTGACACACACGCTGTCCAATGAGGTTTGTGACACATACAATGACCAATGAGGTTTGTGACACACCAGCTGTCCAATGCGATTATTGACACACACACTCTCCAGGGGGTTTGTGACACACACACTGTGTAATGGCTTTTGTGACACACACACTGTCCAATGGGGTTTGTGACACGCACACTGTCCAGAGGGGGTTCGTGACACACACACTGTCCAAAGTGGTATGAGATACACACATTGTCCAATGAGGTTTCTGGTACACACACTGTCCAATGGGGTTTGTGGCACACACACTGTCCAATGGAATTTGTGGCACACACGCTGTCCAGGGGGTTTGTGACACACATGTTGTCCAATGGGGTTTGTGACACACACGCTATGGAAAGGGGTTTGTGAGACACACACTGTCCAATGTAGTTTCTGACACAGACGCTCTGAGGGAGGTTAGTGACACATACGCTGTCCGATGGGGTTTGTGACACACACACTGTCCAGCGCGGTTTGTGACACACACGCTGTCCAATGGCGTTTGTGACACACACTCGTTACAGGGGGTTTTTTGACACACACTGTCCAAAGGGGTTTGTGAAACACACACTGTCTAATGGGGTTTGTGAACACACATGTTGTCCAATGGGGTTTGTGACACACTCATAGTCCAATGGGGTTTGTGACACACACACTTTCCAATGGGGTTTGTGACACACGCTGCCCAATGGGGTCTGTGACATAGATGCTGTCTAATAGGGTTTGTGACACACACATTGTCTAATGGGGTTTATGACACACAAGCTGCCCGGGGTGGTTTGTGAAACACACACTGTCCAATGGGGTTTGTGACACACAAACTGTCAAGGGCGGTTTGTGACACACACGTTGTGTAATGGGATTTGTTACTTCCACACTGTCCAAAGGGATTTGTGACACACACACTGTCCAATGGGGTTTGTGAGTCACACACTGTCCAATGGGGTTTGTGACAGACGCACTCTGAAAGGGATGTGGGACACACACTCTGCCCAGGGGGGATTGTGACACTCACACTCTCCAGGGGGGTTTGTTACACACACACTGTCCAATGGGCTTTGTGATACACACACTGTCCAGGCTGGTTTGTGACACACAAGCTGTTCAATGGGGTTTGTGACACACACACTGTCCAATGGGGTTTGTGACACACAAACCATACAGGGGGGTTAGTGACACACACGCTTTCCAATGGAGTTTGTGACACACACACTGTCCAGGGGGATTTGTGACACACACGCTGTCCATTGGGGTTTTGGACACACACGCTGTCCAATGGGGTTTTTGGCACAGACAATTTAGAGGGGGATTTGTGACACAAACACTGTCCAATGGGATTTTTGAAAACACGCTGTCCAGGAGACTTTGTGACACACACACTGTCAAGGGGGGTTTGTGACACACAGGCTGTCTAATGGGGTCTGTGACACACACATTTTACAGGGGGGTTTGTGACACACAGTGTCCAATGGGGTTTGTTAAACACACACTGTCCAGTAGATTTTGCTACACACACAACGTCCAATGGGGTTTCTGGTATACACACTGTCCAGTGGGCTTTGTGAAACACATACTGTCCGGTGAGGTTTGTGACACACACGCTGTCCAGCGGGATTTGTGGCACACACGCTGTCCAATGGGGTTAGTGACACACATACTGTCCAGGGGGGTTTGCAACACACACACTGTCAAATGGGGTCTGTGACACAAATTCTGTCCAATAGGGTTTGTGACACACACACTGTCCAATGGGGTTTGTGACACACCTGCTGTCCAGCAGGGGTTGTGACACACACACATTCAAATTGGGTATGTGACACACATGCTGTACAGGGGGCTTTGTGACACTCAGACTGTCCAATGGGGTTTTGACACACACACTGTCCAGGGGGTTTTGTGACACACACACACTGTCCAATGAGGTTTGCGACAAACACACTGTCCAATGGGGTTTGTGTTACACTATCCAGGGGGGTTTGTGACATACACACTGCCCGGGTGGGTTTGTGATACACACACTGTCCAGGGGCTTTGTGACAGACACGCTGTTCAATGGGGTTTGTGACACACACACTGTCCAATAACGTTTGTGACACACACGCTCTCCAATAGGGTTTGTAACGCACATACTGTCCAGGGGGGTTTGTGACACACACGTCTCCAATGAGGTTTGTGACACACACACTGTCCAATAAGGTTCGTGATACACACGCTGTCCAATGTGGTTTGTAACACACACGCTGTCCAATGGGGTTTGTGGCACACACACTGTCCAATGGGGTTTGTGACGCACATGCTCTCCAGGGGGGTTTGTGACACACACACTGTCCAATTGGGTTTGTGACATACACAATGTCCAAATGGTTTTGTAACACAGACATTGTCCATGGGGGTTTGTGACACACACGCTGTCCAGGGGGGTTTCTAACACACACACACTATCCAATGGGGTTTGTGACACACACACTGTCGAGGTCGGTTTGTGACACACATGCTGTGTAATGGGGTTTGTGACACACACACTGTCCAATGGGGTTTGTGACGCACACACTGTCCAATGGGGATTGTGACACACACACTGTCCAATTGTTAGTAACAGAACCAGTTTTACAAATGTTCCTTAAAGGATGAATCAGTTTTGTAAACTGTCCCTGAAAGGATGTTCAAGCATATCGTGTTCGAGTATACTCTTATCTTAGCAACCCAGCTTTTATCTTTGCCTAAATACGCATATAGTGAGGAGAAGTACATGCAGTATCTCCGGAGGTTGAGCAAGTCAGCAGTTATCTAGCTATAGAAATAGTACGCCTCTGCAGTACCCAAATGTGAAAGGACCTGAAGTGATGAGGACTACTTACTTCATCCTGAAGACCCCTCGAAAGACCACCAGAGGACACTGCACATGATCAAAATAGTTCCAAGATGTTGCAATCGATGTTGCAATCAACGTTGAGTAACGGTTACGTATTCTAATGAATATATGAATATGTATGTGAATGGACTGTATAAATACTGTGTAACTTAAACTGACCAGTGAAGCCAGCTTTGGGTGCGAACCCCTGGTTTCCCAGCACTGAAATAAAGCACCGCATATAACTACACCCGTGGTTATGTGTCCTTGATTGCTAACATTTTGGCGACCCTAGATGGGACCTCGTGGGCTGCTGAGGCGGATCGCATCTCGATCCTGCTCCAGCTAGCACCGAGGTATTCTTGGGGAGTGCATCAGACGCGACCGACCCTCTGCTGCTCATGACGGACCTCTGACTGGTAAGAAGGTGCTTTATCTGGATTAGTGGGTACCCACCTGGTCTGGTAGCCTGCTGGTCAGGCATCTGGTAGCCTGCCGGTCAGACGCGGCGAAAGCCACGCTCGGTTGGGCAGGGAGCTCCCGGGGTATTGCCTAGGCAGCCGTCCGTCAGACAGAGGGAAACCTCTGCAGGCTCGGCATCTGGTCTGGTTATTTGTGCCGCAGGCTTGGCACCTGGTCTGGTTATTTGTGCGCACCTGGTCTGGTTATTTGTGCTGCTCAGCACCTGGTCTGTAGTTCTGGTGATTTAATCTGTATTTACTGTTGAAACCGGTGATTTGATCCTGTTTACTGTTGTTCTGGTAAAGTTACCTGTGTTATCTTTCTGTGTTAGTTATCTGTATCCCTCTGTGTTGATATGTCCAATTCAAACCTACTGCCGTCAAATTGCTTTCTGAAACATTAGAAGGAGGCTGGGTTTGGACAGTTTATGCATAAAAAGAAGTGTAATTGTGATCTGTTTGCATATTTGAACTCGGTATTCGGTTTGCATGTCTGAGCTCAGTATTTTAGTTTGTATGTTTATATTTGGTACCAAAAGAATGTTTGGGGAAATAATTACAAAATAAGAACCGGTTCCGTTACTAAAGTGCCACCTTGCTCCCCCTTCAGATGCATCTGTACACATGAAAGTAAATTGAGTTAGCTGTATAGCAGTTAGTGTTGTTCTGTGGATAGACTGATTTGGATCTAAAATTAATGTCAGGGATTGATGCTTAATATGCTGTTTATTGACATCTGTAAGAAGTTACAAAAAGGTAGGAGCTGAGGGATGTAACTATTGTTCAGCTGATTGGAATTACATATAAAGTTTATAATCGCAGGAATTAAATGAAGAAAGAAAAGGGCAAAAGGAGCCCAAACCTGTGCCCGGCAGCTTCTCCTTGATAGATTGCGGAGGGGAAAAAAAAAAAAAAAAAAAAAAAAAGGTGAAAGCTGACTGTCTGCTAAAGCAGTGGAAAAGCGGGGGGAGTGGCAGCTGCTAGAGTTGGAGATGCAGCTCCTCTCCTCCGGGCTCGCCGCCCGCGGGGGATGAAGCAGGGGGGGGATCATCAAACGTAATAGCACCCCTGCGGCAGGCAGTAGGTGTGGGAGGGTGACCAGTCTATGTAAAAGTTCCGTTTTTGGAAGCAATCGGCTGGTCCTTATCGGGAAAATCCAGATAAGGTTGCAATAATTAAGATGATAATTAAAATGCAGAATCCTGATTGGGGTGATTTACAAGTGATTTTGGATACATTAATGGACCCTACAGAAAAAATATGGTTATACAGGTTGCGAGGGATAAAGTGAGATAAGATATTCGGAATGGGAAAGTAGAGGCTAACGTTGGTGAGAACTTTCCAAAAGAAGATCCCCGATGGAATTATAATACAGGAGGCGGGTTATGCCGTCTCCGGAGGTATCAGGATTGGTTATTGATTGGCGTTCAAACTGCTATGCCGAAGCAAATGAATTGGTCAAAATTGTATAATGTGGTGCAGGAAAAGAATGAATTTCCCTCAGCCTTTTAGAAAGATTAAAAGAAGCTGCCAAAACCGGGATGTAAATTTTTTAGTAGACACAGGGGCTACTTAGTCTGTACTGAGTTCCTTACAGGGGACGGTAGGTCACAGAGCTACAACAACTGTTGGTGCCACAGGGAAGGAGGAAGTACGGCCATTCCTACAACCCTTGGATTTGTGTTTTGGAGAAAAGGAACTAACCCACAAGTTCTCATATGTTCCAGACTGTCCAGTTTGCCTTTTAGGATGGGAATTATTGACCAAATTGGATGCTGTAATAACATTTGAGGATGGAAACCTGGTAATGAAAATTCCAGAATCTAAGGTAGGACAAATTCTGTTTTTAAAAGAAAACCTGGTAGTGAAAATACTGCAAGCAGTGGAGGAGGCTGTGATTCCTATGGTATGGGAGACTGACATACCTGGGAAATCAAAAACAGCCCAGCCTGTAAAAGTGGAACTGAAGGAAGATGCCAAGGCAGTACAGTTGAGGCAGGACCCACTGAAACTAGAAGCTAGGTTAGGAATAGTACCTCTAATTGAAAATTCTTGAAATATGGTATTCTAGAGGAATGTGAATCAGAATATAATACTCCAATTTTTCCAGTAAAGAAACCTGATGGTAGTTATCGATTAGGCCAAGATTTGTGGGCTGTAAACCAGATCACTAAGGACATTTACCCGGTAGTTGCAAATCCATATACCTTGTTAACATCTGTGAAAGAGAAGTATAAATGGTTTACTGCACTTGATCTAAAAGATGCCTTTTTCTGCATACCCCTTGACCATGAAAGCAAAAAGCTATTTGCCTTTGAATGGGAAAATCCACACAATGGGAGGAAAACTCAGTTAACCTGGACACACCTTCCACAAGGGTTCAAGAATAGCCCAACCATCTTTGGAAATCAACTAGCCAAGGAACTCGAGGAATGGACTACAAAAGGTCATATCATGATCCCTCGACAATGGTATTTGTTGCTACAATATGTAGATGATATTCTGATTGCGACCGAGATGCAAGAACTCTGCATCCAGGTAACAACTGAAATATTGAACCAATTGGGAATGAACGGTACAAAGTATCGTAAAATAGAGCTCAGATTGCATCCGAGACTGTGATCTATTTAGGATGCGAGCTCTCTCAAGGACAGTGAAGGCTAAGCCTGAACAGGATACATGCTATTTGTGCTATTCCAGAACCACAAAACTTACATGAGTTGAGATCTTTTTTAGGAATGACAGGATGGTGCAGACTGTGGATTATGGACTATGGGTTGTTCGCCAAACCTTTGTATGAAGCACAAGGGAATAAAACATTCAAGTGGGGAAAGCCACAACGTGAGGCCTTCCAAAAGCTAAAACAGGCTTTGATGCAGCACCTGCTTTGGGCCTGCCGGACTTGAGCAAAGACTTCCAGTTGTTTGTACACGAGTGACAAAGACTTGCCTTGGGAGTATTAACCCAACGACTAGGATCCTGGAAAAGACCTGTTGGCTATTTTTCCAAACAGCTAGATCCGGTAAGTGCTGGGTGGCCGGCATGCTTATGGGCGGTAGCTGCTACAGTAATGCTGATCCAGGAGGTCCAAAAACTAACTATGGGAAAAAGGATAGAAGTGTTTGTATCCCATATGGTGACAACAGTATTGGAACAAAAGGGGGGCCATTGGCTTTCCCCAAGCAGAATGATGAAATACCAGGTAATTCTGACAGAACAAGATGATGTTGTTCTAAAAACTACTAACCTAATGAATCCTGCTGAGTTTTTGGGTGCAGGTACAGAAGAAGGAAACCTGGAACATGATTGTGTGGAAGTTATCGAATACACCCATACAAGTCATCCTGATTTGAGAGACACCCCGCTGGGAGGTGCTTTCGGAGTTGTTCATGTGCATGGAGCCCTTTGGAAAGAGCGGGGACTGCTCTCTTCACAAGGAACAAACATTAAATACCAGAAGGAAATACTGAACTTGATTAATGCCATTCAGAAACCATCGCAAGTTGCTATAATGCACTGTAAAGCTCATCAAAGTGGAACATCGAAAATTATTGAGGGAAATCAGCTTGCTGATCAAACATCTTGGTCGGTGGCACGGCAAGTGAGAACAATGGTGGGTTTTGTCTCCCAGAAGGTAAGAGCAATTGATTTATTACCTTCATAGCCAGCAAGAATAATTCTGGGTGGTATGTAACCACCAATGGACAAGTTGTGGTGCCAACCACTATTATGAGAGGAATACTTCAGACGGAACACCAGAAGTGTCACTGGGGTGCAGAAGCATTGGTAATTTATCTAAGAAAACAAATTATGTCGGTCCAGATGTTAACAATGGCAAAGTCTATTACAGCTAAGTGTGAAATTTGCTTGAAAATAATCCTCTAGTAAAAAGAAAAATAGAAATGGGAAAATTAAGACAGGCATGCAACCCAGGGATTATTGGCAAATAGATTACGCGGAACTCCCCCGAACTCGTGGATATAGATATCTACTTGTTGTGGTGGATACCTTTTCTGGATGGCCAGAAGCCTTCCCTTGTCGCACCAACCAAGCAAAAGAAACTGTGAAATGGTTAATCCCTAGATTTGGGGTACCAATAGGAATATCATCCGATAGGGGGCCCCATTTTGTGACACAACTCGTAAAGGAGGTTAGCAGATGTTTAGGGATTCAGTGGGATCTGCATACTCCCTGGAGGCCCTAGTCCAGTGGACAGGTAGAGAAAATGAACTAAACTTTAAAAAGACAACTTAGTAAGGTCTGTCAGGAGGCAAAGATTCAATGGCCACAGGCCTTACCAATAGCATTGTTGCGTATCAGGATAAAACCTAAGGGTGGAATGTCAGTAAGTCCATACGAAATTCTGTATGGCAAACGCTATGAAGCACCAAACCCAAATCCAGAGGTCCACATAAAGGGTAATCAGGACCTGTACAATTATGTGTTGTCTCTTGGCAGGACACTGAATCGACTCCGATCTGCATTAGTGGAGTCGACCACTGGCACTTGAAAATCCAGTACATATAGAACCTGGGACACTGTGTATATGAAAAACTAGAACGAAGAGCCTTTGAGAGAACGTTGGGACGGACCCTATCAAGTACTCTTGACCACGTTTACCGCAGTTAAAGTTGCCAGAGTAGACTCCTGGATACATTACACCCGTGTGAAGAAGGTCCCAAGAGCGTGGTCATCACATATCCTAGGTCCAACCACACTCAAGACTACATTGCAATAATGCCTGGTTTGCATTACCAAGCTTTGGTTTTGGTTATACCCTGAGTTTTTGTGCTTTTGAAAATTGGAGAGGGAAGTGCCACTCTATTCCACAAGGCCCCTGATAGACAGTGGGAAAGCTCGCCCGATGCATGGAAAATTTCTAAATGCAAAAATGAGACTATTCGAATGGAATTGCAAATTAGGCCACGAAGAGCAGTAGATAGTAATGAAAGTACCCAGGTACCACAGGTAGTACAAAGTGTACAAAATCAGGCAGAGAACCTAATGATAGGATTAATCCGAGACTTTGCACAAACACAAAATATCAGTAGCATCACTGCCTGCCTTCCCATACCAAAATCAGCTGAGGACCCAGTACAGTGGGGAATAATCGCTACTACCTTACCAGAAATAAACAGAACTGGTAAGATGTGAATCCCACACTAGAATAGAAGAAGTCCCAACTGAACAAAGGATAAGAGAACGACAAAAATGGAAAATGCCAGGACACAGGGCAGATTGTTTAAAATTTCCTAAAGCAAGGTATATTACAATAGGACGATTCCACGATGTAGGATGGTGCTTCTATGACAAGTGGACCACTAAAATAGTGAATCAAAAGGTTGAACAGACCTACTGGGAATGCAAAGATCAGGATAACAAAACATAACTGAATTATGGAACAATATGTGGACATTAAGTATTATACAATAATACCAATACAGTGAAGCAATTCCATGGTGCATACGGTGGTCCGATATAACAGAACGAATGACAGTACCATGGTGGAATTGCTCACGGGTGATAACTTGTCAAACAGACATTAAAGAGATACCTTTGTCCATTGTCAAAGTAGCAGTGATTACGGGCTGCACTTGTCGGAAACAATTAGACTCACAGGCAGCCTTTAAAATTGGCATTGATAAAGACAAAATTGACTGTAAAGGAGTTATAGGCAGTATGGGACATTTAGTTTGGGCCTTAAGTGATGGGACCTGGACTACACATTTGCCAATGGGAGGACCAATTAGAGAAATTACTTTGGGGTTGCCAACACTATGTCCCATTTGGAAAAGGTCACCTTGGAAAAATAGGCAAGAACTATTGCAGGTCAGACATAAACGAAAAATAAACGAGGATGATGTGTGGCATGAACCATCAGGCCGTGTTAAATTTAGCTGCGCACTAGAATCTTTCTTTGCACCAATTGCAGCCTACAGGAATAGAGAAATGATTGATAAATTGATCGGGCAAATGGATCGATTGGCTAGAATAACTAAAAAGGTTTTCGGGATCTCAATATACAATTACAAGCTACGACTAAAATGACCTTGCAGAATAGAATGGCACTCGACATAATGTTATTAAAAGAAAATGGCGTCTGTGGATATTTGAAAGACAGAATCGATCACTGCTGCATCCATATTCCAGACGTAACTTCAGAGGTTGAGAAAGACATTTCTAAGATGACCCAAACACAAGTGGAGCTGCAAAAGGAAAGACAAGATGCAGAACAGAGCTGGATAGGAGCTCTGTTGAATAAATTCGATTTAAGTTTGGGAGGATGGGTACATTCACTACTAGAAAGTGTAGTTGTACTTGCAATTGTCATTGTTCTTCTTTGTTTGTTGTATGTAGGTATTAAGCGCATAATTAGTCAAACAAATGCTAGGAATAATCGCATTTTCAGTATCCTGAGTAGGAATTATGCTAATCCTATATTTGATAACCCTCCAGCTTATGAAGAGGCACGACTGGAACTATCACACCTGAAGAGAATTACCAATGAATAATCGAAGAAATTGATTGAGGTGAAAATGCATTGTCTAAGAATAGAAAAGCATTTTCAAAGGGGGGAAATGTTAGTAACAGAACCAGTTTTACAAAATGTTCCTGGAAGGATGAATCAGTTTTGTAAACTGTCCCTGAGAGGATGTTCAAGCATATCGTGTTCGAGTACATTCCTATCTTAACAACCTAGCTTTTATCTTAGCCTAAATACGTATAGAGTGGGGACACTGCACATGATCAAAATAGTTCCAAGATGTAGCAATTGATGTTGTAATCAATATTGAGTAACCGTTACATATCTTAATGAATATATGAATATGTATGTGAATGGACTGTATAAATACTGTGTAACTTAAACTGACCAGCGAAGCCAGCTTTGGGTGCGAACCCCTGGTTTCCCAGCGCTGAAATAAAGCACCACATAATACTACGCCCGTGGTTATGTGTCCTTGATTGCTAACAATAAGGTTGTATGATTTTTAATATACTCTTTGTTTCATGTTACTTGGTAAACTGTATTTGCTAAAATTTTAAGCTGTAAAGTGCTGCTCATATCTACCAAAAGCAACTACAAACTACACTGAACACTTAGAAGATAAGTCCTATATTGCACGTCACTGAGAAGAAAGGAATTTGTGTTCAGGCAAAACAGCACCTGCAAGGTTATGGACAATAACCAATGTCTACAGCTGAACACAACGAAGACCACGTGGAATCAGAGAAGTTTGCCACTGGAGCTTTAAACACGGACTCTACAGCAAATGGTTATCAGGAAGGGAATGCCTGAAAGTTTGCTTTTGCAAATGGATACAGGCCTCCCCTGAAAGTTTGTCTTCAAAGCTTGAAAATACAGACTCTGGAGTGAACAGTTATCAGGGAGAGAAGAATCCTGACAGTGTGAACTGTGACGGATATGGCCTCACCGAAGAGTTTGTCCTCGGAGCTCCAGGACACAGACTCCAGAGCGAACGGTTATCAGGGAGGCAAGAATCCCAACAGTCTGCTTCGTGAACTGGTACAGGCACCGGGAGAAAAGGCCAGCAGCATTCGGCTCGCCATATTTCCCCCATGCAGTAAATAACAGAGTGAACCTGCCACTGAATTCTTGAAGTTGCACTTGTCTTTAAGAAATCTAAACGCTGTTCTGCAGTGAGCAGAACCCTAAATTACTCCTCATGGTGTCCCATGTCGCCACAGGACTTGCTTTTCAAGGCCCAGGACAGTGTTGCGGGCAGTGCCGTGGGGCACAGTGCATGTTTCCAGTCATCTGGTGGTGGCTTCCACAGAGCTCTTGCCGTGGTGGGTTTGTGTCAGTGTGATATAGTCAATTTGCCAGGCCTCTCCGTATTTACACTTTAGTCATCGCCCTCCATACCACACAGGCTTTGTGATAGAGGGAACTAACTAACACTTTAAGGGTGCCTAGTTTAGAGCTTTATGTAACCAATTATGTTAAGTAAAAACAGAACCTCATTGAATGCCAAGATAAGAAGTTTTACAGCACCTAGATGTAAACTTGAGGCACCAAGTGTAAACTTGAGAAGATGAGATAATGAAGATTTACAGCAAAAGGGGGGAACCAGTCTGGTTTCAATCAACTTGGCAGCTTGGGTTCCAGTCAATTCAACATAATGAGCCAAAGGGAAAGAGTTCACTGTGATGAAGGTGAAGGAGCCCCAGGCGTTCCTGGGGTTATTATGAATATGTAATACCTTACTGTATTTAAACACACCTCATATTGTTAGAAGTTGCCCCATAACCCCCGAACTCCTGGGTCCCTCCTAAACTCCTAGGTCCCTTTCCCAAACTCCTGGGTCCCCTTTTTCTTGAACTCCTGGGTTTCTTTCCTGAACTCCTGGGTCCCCCCAAACTCCTGGGTCCCTCCTGAACTCCTGGGTCCTTCCCAAACTCCTGGGATCCCCCCGAACTCCTGGACAACCCCCATGTCCCCCCCCAATGACACTGGGACCCCCCAAATAACCAAATAAATTATTGGCGCCTCCCCCAATCTTGGGGTCACTGCCGCTTTAAGAGCCGGGAGGGGGCGGAGCCTCATGCAGAAAAGCTCAGCCAATTAATGTGAGGGGGCGGAGCCGCACGGAAGGGGGCGGAGCCGCGGGGAAGCAGAGCCACACATGGAAGCACTCAGCCAATCAGCGGGAGGGGCAGACCCACACACAGAACCGCTCAGACAATCAGCAGGAAGGGGCGGAGCCGCGGGGAGAAGGCAGAGCCACACACAAAACTGCTCAGCCAATCAGCAGGAGGGGGCAGAGCCGCAGGGAGGCAGAGCCACACACACAGAACCACTCACCCCATCAGCGGGCAGTGGGAGTGGCGTCCTTGGACCATGGCCCAGACGCCTGGGTCCCGTCTGGGGGTCAATGGGTTAATTAGCCCGCCCACCAATTAGCAGCTCCCGCTCTATAGTAATTACGTTTATTCGTTATTACGTTAATTAAATGTTGGCCCTTAACAAGCCACCCCCAGTTCGGTGGAGTCCTTAATGACCAGACTCCCCCACTCATAACTCAGCCCTTAATAAGCAGCTTTTCTCTGGATGTTTGTTAGTCAGATTCCTTAATGAGCAGCTTCTCTGGATGTTCATTAAATGGTTTCCTTGACAACCTCATTAACCTCAATCAAGCTCCTCAATTAGTTGCCTCCCCCTCCCTTCATTAGCACTAAGGATCTCCCCCTGCCCCATCCCCTCATTAGCGCTAATTAGCTCATTAACAACCTCCCTCGTCTCCCTTGCCAGCTCCACCATCGTCCCCTTGGTGCCTCCTGGTTCCAGCTCATTAGGAAGCGGCACTTCCTCTGCACGTTAACAAATGTCTGGCGCTCGTTATCATCCAAATTAAGTCGTCCCTGGCTCAACAACTGCTCCAGGTGTGACAGAGCCATGATTATGTAATTATTGTTGTAATTAGCAGTGTTATTTTGGGTGTAATTATCGCTATTGTCCCCAGGCCCCTCCAGCAGCTCCGCCACAGCCAGGACGGTCCCAGCATCTCCCAATGGAGATCCCAATGTTCATATTTATCCTCGTTTTTACCTTTATTTCGGCACCACCACCACGGTCTCCACGCCGGAATCAGTTTTGCCGCCTCCCCCGTGCGGATCAACCGCTGGAAAGCGGCTCGTTCCGCCGCGCTCAGCGATCCCCACAGCCCGCGGCCTTCGCACCCCCCTGAAGCCTCGGCCTCGCGTAGCTGGCGCGGCCGCCTCAAGGCGCCCCCAGGCCGGGGAGAGCCGGCGGGGGACCCTGGTCGGAACGGAGGGTTTGCAGCACCTGCTCACGGTAAAAAGCTTCGGAGCAGCCACCATGGGCGCGGTAGCAGCGGTGTTCCATAAATGTCTTTTTAACAAACCGTTATATCGCTCAATCTTCCCAGAGGCTGGTGCACGATAGGGGATATGATATATCCATTCAATACCATGTTCTTTGGCCCAGTTGGTTATGAGACTATTTTTAAAATGAGTCCCATTGTCTGACTCAGTTTTTTCTGGAGTACCATGTTGCCACAGGACTTGCTTTTCAAGGCCCAGAATATTGTTCCGGGCAGTGGCATGAGACACAGACTATGTTTCTAGCCATCCCGTGGTTGCTTCCACCATTGTAAGCACATAGCGCTTGCCTTGGCATGTTCTAGGGAGTATAATATAATCAATCTGCCCAGCCTCCCCATATTTATATTCCAAACACCGCCCCCCATACCACACGGGCTTTAACCTTTTGGCCTGCTTGATTGCAGCACATGTTTCACAATCATAGATAACATGTGAAATAATGTCCATGGTTAAGTCCACCCCTTGGTCCCAAGCCCATTTATATGTTGCATCTCATCCTTGATGCTCTGAAGCATCATGGGCCCACTGAACTAGAAAAAAATTCACCTTTATGTTGCCAGTCCAAATCCACCTCATCTACTTTAATCTTAGCAGCTTGATCCGCTTGCTGGTTGTTTTGATGTTCCTCAGTGGCTCGACTTTTAGGCACATGGGCATCCACATGCTGTACTTTTACAGTCAGGTTCTCTAGTCGAGCAGCAATGTCCTGCCACAATTGCAGGTGCTCTGGAGCTTTACCTTGTTCCAGTGCAGTCTGGATCAGTCCATGGCAGATAGTAGGGCTGTGTTTCCACCCCTGGCGCAGTCGATTCTAGGTCTATTGGATACCCTTCCAATAAAGGCAAACTGTGGCCTGCATTCTGCTGCTAAAGGAATAAAGAAAAATGCATTAGCAATGTCAGTTGTGGCATACTCTTGGCTGTCTTTGACTCCAGTTCATATTGCAGTTCTAACATGTCTGGCCCAGCAGCATTTAATGGTGGCGTAACTTCATTTAAGCCACGATAGCCTACAGTCAGTCTCCATTCTCCATTAGGCTTTGGAAAAAGCCATACAGGACTATTGAAAAATGAGCGAGTCTTACTGATCACTCCTTGACTCTCTAGTTGTTTGATCAGTTTATGAATGGGGATCAGGGAATCTCGGTTGGTGCGATATTGTTGTCTGTGCACTGTCGTGGTAACAATCGGCACCTGTTGCTCTTTGACCTTAAGCAGTCCTACAACAGAAGGTTCATCAGCAAGACCAGGCAAATTAGACAGCTGTTTAATGTTCTCAGTCTCTACAGCTGCTATACCAAAGGCCCATCGATACCCTTTTGGTTCTTTAAAATACCCACTCCTTAGGTAGTCTATACCAAGGATGCACGGAGCATCCGAACCAGTCAAAACAGGGTGCCTTTCCCACTCTTTTCCTATTAGGCTCACTTCAGCCTCTAATACAGTCAATTCCTTAGATCCCCCAGTCACTCCTTCAATACTGACAGATACTGACCCTTTATGATTCGATGGCATCATTGTACACTGAGCACCAGGGTCTACCAGGGCTTTATACTCATGTGGTTCTAACATACCAGGCCACCGAATCCACACAGTCCAATAAACTCTGTTGTCATTGTCCCTCTCCTCCACCTGGCTGGAGGCAGGGCCCCACTAATTGGTACTTTGCACAGTTGCTGGTAGGGAGACACGAGAATCCCTCCTACTCTGTCTGGAAAGCCTCCCACTGGAAACTGGAGCAGCTTTTCTCTTGGGAGCTTTCTTTTTCAACTCACATACTCTTGCCTCTAGGTCAGCAGTGGGCTTGCCATGTCAATTACTCATATCTTCTCCCTGGTCACGCAGAAAAAAAACATAATTCAACTAATGACATGTCGCATTTCTCTTGGGCTGATGCTACAGAAGGGCATCTCTTCCCAATAGCTGTGGCTTGGGCCCGTGTATGTGATGAGCAGGATCTGTCCTCCCTCTTGGACAGTTTGTCACACAGTTTCTCCACAGCTGTGACACAGGCTTGTAGGGGAGAAGAAAGAATGTCTTCATACTGCTGCAACATGTCTGCTACTTCACCCACAGTTGACAGATCGTCTTCTGAAAGGGTGAGCAATCCTAAAGTGTGGGCATAAGACGGTGGTGTGCTCTGCACAAACTTCCGCACTATACCTTGGGTACATGGCACTTCATCAGGACCTGTAATTGTCTGTGGGTCACTGTAAATTATCTTAACCCACATCACTATTGCCTGGCTTGCTTAGCTCTGTGTAACTTATTGTACGAGAAACAGGACTTCACTGATGCCTTGCAAAGATAATAATCCTTGGTGCATCCTTGGGTGAACTGGATAACAGAAACCTGGGCACAGGACAGGAGATACGCCAGTTTTAACCAACTCAGCAGTCTGAGACCTCACCAACTCATCACACTGGACCAAATGTGACCATGCACAGAGAAGAGGACCCAGGGTCACGATCACTGCACAGCTGCAACCAGGAGGAGCCGGAGGTGGAGACTATGGAAATGGTCTCCTGAACTCACTGTAATAAGAACCGCCTTCTCGGGAACAGGTTATGAATATGTATAGGCATTCCTAAAACTTTCATGAATATGTAACACTTCACTGCATTGAACCAAGCTCACAGGTACTGTAATTTCTCACAGGTATTAGGTGAAATGATTCCCCGTGTGTCCGACGTCATAAATGAATACATACTTTCCTTGTAACCTCAAGGGTTGTAACATCATTCCATGCCTCAGATCTCAAGTGCTCGATGTGCAGTTGGCGTCACTCAGCAGCAGAGCTGGGGGTGCGGGGCTGGCGGCTCCAGCAGCTGCAGCTCAGGCCCCTGGAAGTCACAGGTGGGACTGCACAGCAAACTGGAACCTGGGTGCAGGATGCAGGGCCTGAGGGCTGTAGATCACAGACAGACAGACAGGGTTCTCTCCAGATGCCAGCCATGGGTGAAGAGAGAGTGACCCTCATGATCACCCTCTTATATAGGGGGTATGACAATTATGGGATGGAATACTTCCCTTGGTCAGTTCTAGTAACCTGTTCCATCCACCCCTCCCCAAACACGCCCCTCTCACAACGGAACATGGGAAAACTTACCAGTCTTTCTTGGCTACCATAGTAATAAATCTAAACATGAGCTTCTTCAGCATTCCGTTGGTCTCTTATCAGCACCGAGTGCAGCATCCAAGGAAAAATATGCAGCTAAAACTCAGAAAAGTACAGACACTGAGAAGAACTGAGCTGAAAGAAAAATCACTAAAAGAGAACCAGTCCTGTTTTTAACAAAACCAGTACATTCTACCCCTTATTCCATACCATTTGAGTCATACCCAAATCACTATTGCTTTCTGCCTGTCTTCAAATGTATATACACACACACAAAAATATGTATATCACTAGTTCATGAGTGCAAGTCTCTCTATCACAGCAGTCTCTCTCTAGGCAGGAGAGGTGATGTGCAATCTGATGCAGTTCGTGTCCAGAAACTCTAAGTCAGAGATATCAGTCTCAGGCAAGTTACTGGATACCACTTGTGTGTGTGTATGGCCGGCATCTGGAGAGAACCCTGTCTGTCTGTCTGTCTGTGATCCACAGCCCTCAGGCCCTGCATCCTGCACCCAGGTTCTGGTTTGCTGTGCAGTCCCGCCCGTGACTTCCGGGGCCTGAGCTGCAGCTGCTGGAGCCGCCAGCCCCGCACCCCCAGCTCTGCTGCTGAGTGACGCCAACTGCACATCGAACACTTGACTTTGGTTTTGTATATTTTGTATATATTCTCTATTTATTAGTAGCATTAGTAAAACCCTTTAAATCTCTCCAACATGAAGGCTAAGTCCCTCTTCCTTTCCCCTTATCTTTCTTATCATCTTTCCGATCTAAAGGAAGGGGTGGTGGGAGGTAAAGGGGATAACAGAGAGCATCCGCCACGGTTTATTGCTGCCTTGCCTTAAACCATAACAATGGAAGAAGGGAGGAGAAGATGACTTGGGCACCACTTTAATTCACTGGCATCCCCAGGGCTTTAGAGTCTTCCTGGATTCTACCCAGGTTGCGCCTTGCTCTGCCATTTGTGCCCACATGGAAGAGTGGCTGTGCTGTACAGGGGCAGAGCGAGACCAGAGCCTGCATAGGGATGGCCATGGACAGGGAGGTGAACTTCAGCTACTGCAGGAACCAGCTGGAGAACAACATTTCTGAGGGGTGAGGATGGCTGCCGGGCATGACGGGATGGTTGGGAAGAACCGCTCAAGGCAGCATGGAAGCGTAACTGTTTGGGATGATGAAATCGGTGAAAAGGCAGGTTAGTACATCCATAACCACCACTGAGAGGGGGTCATCCCCATCCCTGCTGTGCAGCCGACAGCAGAGTGCCCATGCAACTGAGATGCGATGTCACAGCCCATGTTCCATCTGCAGCGCCAGTGCCCAGCAACAACCACAACACAGCGACCCTCTCCAGCTCTCAGCACTGCCCTTGTCTGCTCCTCTTACTTTCTTCCCGCTTACCCTGGTCCAGTCCAGCCCTTCTCTCCCATTCCCAGTGCCTCAACCGCATAACCCAACCAATCACCTACACCCAATGCCTCAGTCCCTTTTTTCGGCTCACCCGTCTTTTGTTGTGAAGCTCCGGAGGAAGAGGAGACTTGTGTTGCTGGAGGTACAGTCCCGCTCCATGGCTTGGGCACCTCCACCGCCCGGGCAGGCTGGAGCAGGCACCGCGGGGATGGCGTGGGGTGGGGACCCCACTCTGGGGAGCTTGGGGACCAGGAGCTCAGCTTGTCCGCTTCACCCACCCCTGCAAGGCCACGGGCTGGGAGAAGCCCTTCTGGGCTGCTCGTCCCCTGCTGAAATCGAGCATCCCTGCCTGGGGGGACACGTCCCCATGGGAGCCCAGGGCACCCTGGGCTCGTGCTGGAGGGATGCTCAGTGGGAGCAGCTGGTGCTGCCCGCAGCCTGAGCCCGTGCCTCCTCTGCCCCTTTCCAGGCTGGAGCCAAGGCAGCCCAGCCCTGCCTGTGGAGCAGCGCGGAGCCAAAAAAACACCTGCGCAAGGTAAGGGGCTCCTGGGCACCAAGGGAGGTGTGGGGCCGGAGTCTGTGCTTGTGATGCCCCGAGGGACAGGGACATGGCTGCTCACCCCTGCCCTCTCCACTCCCACAGAGCTGCTCCACAAGATGCCAAAGCGCACAAAGCACGAGATACTCCGGATGTAGGTGGTGGCCCGTGGGTGCTGGTGGCCCAGGAGCTGCCCAAACTCCAGGCAGCTCTTGCTGGCGAAGTGCCCAGGGGACCCATCACCCCACAGCTCTCCCTGGGCAGCGAGAGGGGTCAGGGGTGCTGAGACTCCCATCCCACAGCTCTGCTGAGCTGCCCAGGGCAGGACCAATGCACTTTTCTGCTTGGCTTTTGCCTTAGGTTACACCACACTGTGCTGGGGGCTGGAGAGCCAGTTGCTGCATGGGGGCCGAGCAGGTAGAGGAGATGCAGGTGGATGAAAACATTGAAGAATACCTGGATGTAGATCAAGTACAGATGGATGAGGACATGGAAGTGGATGAGGATGCGGAGGAAGAAATGGAAGTGGATAGTGACATGTTAGAGGAAATGGAAGTGGATGGGTAGATGATATGTTGATGATGGGCTTGGTGGGGTGGGAGAGACAGAAGAGGGAGTTAGTAGCTTGTTGTGTGTATTTACATAGTGTATTGATTTGTAGTGTGTATTTATTGATAGTGTAGTGTATATTTATGTTGTATGTATCAAGTAGTATGTTAATTGTATTTCATTTGTTGTAGTTCACGTTTCTTTCTGTAAATAGGTTTACCTTTCTATTTTTTTCTGTAAAGATAGTTATTCATGTTTTTTCAGACTTGCGCTCTTTGTCTTTTTCTGATATTGGCCGAGTTGTGGTTTCCGCTTGCTCTGGGTTCCTGGGGCTGGAGGTGGCTGGGGGTGCTGGCACGGCCGTCCCGGGGACAGGGGGTCCCTGTGCACAGAGGGCTCCCACTTGCAGTACTCACGGCACTGGGCACCTGTGGGGTTGGCTCATGGGCTGCTGGAAAGCGGTGTCCCCAACAGCAAAGCTGCCACCAGCAACAAGTGAGCTCTTCCGTGACCAAGACCTGCATGGATACCATCAGAAGAAATACAGAAGGGCTCGTGGGCAACGGGGAGGTCGCCTTGGGCGTAGTGACCATGAAATGATGGAGTTTACTGTTCTTGGAGAAGTTAGTAGGGTGCTCAGCAGAACTTCCGCCTTGCACTTCCCAAGGGCAGACTTTGCCCTGTTCAGGAGGCTGCTTGGCAGAGTCCCTTGGGAAGCAGTCCTGAAGGACAAAGCAGCCCAGGAAAACTGGTCTCTCTTCCAGAAGGAAATCTTAGAGGCACAGGAGCACGCTGTCCCTGTCTGTCTAAAGATGAGACGGCAGGGAAGAAGTTCCGGCCCGGCTGAATAGAGGACTGCAGCTGGAACTTGGGAATAAAGGGAGAATTTATAAACTTTGCAAGGAGGGGCAGGCTGCTCAAGAGGAATACAAGAATGCCACAAAGTTAGGCAGGGAGAAAATTAGAAAGGCCAAAGACCAACTAGAGCTGAGCCTGGACACCACTGCGAAAGGTAACAAGAAATGTTTCTATAAATATATGAGCAACAAAAGGAGGGCTAAAGGGAATCTCCATCCCCTGAGGGGTACGGGCGGAAACACAGCGACAGAAGACGAGGGCAAGGCTGAAGTACTAAATGCCTTCTTTGCTTCAGTCTTTAGGAGTCAGAGTGGTGGTGCTCCAGGTACCCAGCCCCCTGAGACAGGAGACAGGCTCGGGGTGCAGAATGAAGCCACAATAAGCCAAGGGGGAATGGTTAGCGACCTGCTACACCACTTGCACACCCACGAGTCTATGGGGCCAGATGGGATACGCCCAAGGGTGCTGAGGGAGCTGGCCAAGGTGATCACTAAGCCACTTCGCACTATCTATCAGCAATCCTGGTTAACTGGGGAGGTCCCAGTTCACCGGGAGTTGGCTAATGTGACGCCCATCCACAAGAAGAGCTGGAAGGAGGATCCAGGGAACTATAGACCTGTCAGTCTGGTCTTGGTGCCAGGGAAGGTCATGGAGCAGAACATCCTGAGTGATATCACACAGCACATACAAGAAAACCATGTGATCAGGCCCACTCAACATGGGTTTATAAAAGGCAGGTCTCGCTTCACCAACCTGATGTCCTCCTACAACCACGTGACCCACCTAGTAGATGAGGGAAAGGCTGTGGATGTTGTGTAATTAGACTGCAGTAAAGCCTGTGACACCCTATCCCACAGCATCTCCTGGAGAAGCTGGCAGCTCCTGGCCTGCATGGGTGTATTCTTGGGCAGGTAAAGAACTTCTCCCCAAGTAGCAAGAGACAAGACAAGAGGAAATGGCCTCACATTGCGCCAGGGGAGGTTAAGATTGGATATTAGGAAAAAATTCTTCATGGTGAGGGTGGTGAAGCAGTCTGTTCTTTCTAAAGCAGGAAGGGACAGAGCCAATGTCTCTGTGCTGCAAGTTCCTACTACAGCTTTCAACTTTCTGACTTTCTGCAGAGCTTAGAAACTGTCCCGGTTTTGTGAAAAGCAAGACCAGTTCTCTTTTAGTGATTTTTCTTTCATCTATGTTCTTCTAGGTGTCTGTACTTTTCTGAGTTTTAGCCTGCACATTTTTCCTAGGATGCTGTACTCGGTGCTGATAAGAGACCAAAGGAATGCTGAAGAAGCTCATGTTTAGATTTATGATTATGTTAGCTAAGAAAGTCTGATAAGTTGGGAGTAACATCCCATGCAAACTGCCTGAATGCAGCACTGGGTTGTGGTTCCTTTAACCAATGTCCCCATGTCCATTCCTCATGGCGTGGGACATGTCAGATGAGTGCAGAGCAGGGTGACACACCACAGGGCTGAGGTGTCTCCCGTCCTTTGGAGTAGCAACAGGAGGCCAGAGGGACACTGTGACTCCTGCCTCTGTGTGTAAAAGGGACAGACTCTGTCTCTGAACACCCCTGGGTGCAGAAGGAGCCCAGGATGCCAGCTCAGATGTGGATGCCTGACAGACCCGGACATTTCTGTGTGTGACTCCAGGAACAAACCCCACTGGCCCAGTGAGATTCATCTCAGCTGCCCTGGACAGCCTCATTGCAAGTGCTCCTGTCTGCTACGTCACCCTTGCCCATGATGCCGGGCTGTGCTCTCTAAAGTGCCACAGCAATCAGAGAGGTTCTGGGATCCTTGGAAAAGGCAGACACCCAACCCAACTTCAAGAAGGGCTCTTTATTAAAATCCAGCCATTTTTCCACAAGCAGAGCTGCTCCTCCACCTGGGTCAGCGACGCCAGCAGCACAGGGCTTGCAGGGCCCATCGTGATCGTGGCTGCTCCCTTGGACTGCTCAGGATTGCAATGGTCTGAGCAGCAAGGGAGCGGATGAAGGGTTTACTGTCCTTCTCCAAGGGCCGAAGGGCTGCAACAGAAAGAAGCAGAACCCAGATGATCTCCCACGTCTGCAGAGACACCCAGGCATCCCCTCCTCCTGACCAAGCTCCCTACTCACCGCTGCAGATCTCAGCCAGCTTCTCCTCCTCCCTTCGGTCCCTCAGGGGCCGCGCAGCCAGCCCTGCGCACAGAGTTCCATCAGACCCCTGTTCCCTCCCCCTCATCAGAGCTGGCCCCAGGGGATACCCCAGAGCCGACATAGCGGGACTGAGCAAAGCAGCCACCAGGCCACCTGCGTGGGCAGGGCCGGGAGGGGAGGCCAAGGCCCTGCCCGGGGCAGCCGGGGCTCTGGCAGGCACAGGGCTGCTCCTTGTGCCAGGGCAGCGGTGGGGACTGGGGCCAGGCTGCCAAGAGAAGAACCCCGGGGGCTGTGACTCACCAATGAACCTCACGGCCGCCTCTCGCAAGCTGGCCTGAGCATCCCTCAGGTACGGCAGGCTCTGACTCAAAAACTCTTGAGCCCTGCTCCTGTTCTGCTCCAGCTGGAGAGAGCACAAGGGTGTGAGCATGTCACTGTCTGCACCCCACCCCGAGCTGGCTTGACCAGTCCCTCCTCCCAGTAACCCAGGTTTCCCTTTCCCCGCAGGCCACTCCTGCCCCCCAGCCAGTAGCCCTGTTGGGCTGAGGCTGAGACAGACACAGGCAGAGTGGTCCCAGGGGTGCTGAGAGCCCTCCTTCCCGCCGGGCGTGGGGCAGAGGGAAGAGCCCTTGGGGGTTCTGTTCTTGAGGACAGGGAACAAGGATGCAGCTCGGGGCTGCAGCAGGGCGGGCGAGGCACATCTGCAGAGCCCACAGCACAGACATGTGGGGCAGCCCTCAGTCAGCCTGGGCCTTCGTTGTTCTCACCAAGCTCTCTCCAATCCTCCATGTCTGCTGAGTCTGCACGAGGTGTTTGAGCTGCTTCCATTTCAGGAGCTCTGCTGCACCAAGGAGGGCTTCCCTGGCGGCCTGCGGAACAGCAGAAGATGGGACATGGCACCCACGGTCTGCATAAGGAGACCTGGCGTTCTCCCATTCTTGGCTTTGTTCCTGGAACACCTGCCCTTTGCGGGCAGCGACATGCCCTGGCCCAAACATCTGGGGCTCTCTTGGGCACAGCCCTGGGGGACAGGGACTGAGGCTCAAAGCTCGAGACCCAACACCTGCAGGGACAGCTGAGGAGCCCATAGGGATGCGCCTGTTCAGGCCTCGGTGGCCACAGGCTGCTGCTGAGCCCTGTGAGACCAGCTATGGCAGGTGGTGGAAATGGCCTTGGCAGCTTCCCTACTGCTACTCGTGCTGGGTCTATAAGGATCCTTCCTATGGGCTGGAGGAGGCTGCCAGCTGCCAGCAGCCCTGTCCCCTGGTGCCCAGGCCACCTGTGTGCTGTCAGCACACCCTCTCTGCCTCAGTACTCAGCGTGGAAATCTGTACCTTGGCCACGTTGTTGCTCTGATCGCTCAAACGAAAGAAGAGGGGGAGCAGTGCACGGTGCACGTAGCTCTTAATCCTCTTCTTGTCGTGCCCCATCACTGACTGCACCCGCTCTCTGAAGAGGCGGATGGAGAGCGCTCGCAGCTGGCTGGACTCCTGGGAGGAAGGAGGAAAGCCGGACTTCAATCCCAGCAGCTCTCTGCCCATGGTGAGCAGGGGCAGTATCGGGGCTGACGTGAGGGGAGATGCTCCAGGGTCAGGTTGTGCAGCAGGGAGCCGTGCTGGGCTGCAAAGCCCAGAAGCCATCCCACGAGAGCCCAGGGGAGCAGAGCCTGCTCCCAGTGCTGCCCACAGGGCTGGGCTGAAGGGCAGCTGTCACTGCAGGCTGCCCATCCCCAGGGCTCAGTCTCCGTCATCAGCCTTACATCGTCAAAGAGGGACAGGAGCTTTTCCTCCAGCTGCTCGACAATAGGGCTGGCCTCCTCCCTCTTCAGGTGACCCATCACGCTGCGGAAGAATGTCAGGACCTTCTTCTTGATTTCTGTGTTGCCGTAGTCGAGCAACTCCACAACTTGTGGCAGGAGGGACTGTATTTTTCTGGCCTGTATGAAAAACAGTTTCCTTTTTGTGAAAGGGTCAAAGACCACCCTGGCAAAATGCCAGTCACTGAGCACCAGCCTCCTGTCCGGCTTCCTGGCAGGTGGTGGCACAGGAATCTCTGTGGCAGCCTCCTGGCAGGTGGTGGCCACGGGCACACCCATGGAGATGTGGGAGAACAGGGCCGGGGCAGGGAGGGAAGAAAAGTAACGACTCCCTGTGCTCTGCTCAGCCGTCCCCTTTTCCCACAGGCCCCCCTGGGCAGATGGCCTAGAGAGCCTCCATGCCTGGAAAGCTCCCCAGGCAGCCATCAGGCCCCAGCACAGCAGGGAGGGCATTTGGAGCTCTCACGCACTGCCTGACCCCCAGCCGAGGCCCAGCCACCGCCTCAACTGCTGCCCCACCCCCAGCTGCCAACATGGCTCCCCTTGAAGCTGCCCTGCTCACCATCTCATGTCTTTCTGACCCCCTGATAAGGCCTTCAGGAAACATGGAGTCTATGACCAGGAGTCTTTTACGCAAGTTTTTTAAGATCTTCTTCAGAGGGCGCGGCGTGGAGATCATCACCTTCCACATGTCTAGGGCAGTGCTGCAAGAGAGCGCTCTGTCAGCAGGGCAGCCTCGACCACAGCAGTGTGTCTGGGCTCCGCGCTGCAGGACGCCTGGGATGCCCTGGGCAGCAGCAGAGGCTGAGCTGCTGCTCCCGTGGGGCTGGCAGGAGCGCAGTGGGGGGCTCTGGGCTGGCTTGCTCAGCTGTGGCTGCTGCAGGCCTGGCTGACCCCCAGCGCTGGCAAATGTGGTGGGATGGAGGGTCCTGCTCCTCGGGGGTGTCCTGCAGGATTCCTTGGCTCTGGGCCCCTCTCCCCACAGGGAACAAGCCCTCATGGCTTTTGGGGCCAGTACCTGTCTCCTGGTGGAGCGATCCTCAGCAGCGTCGTGAGCATCTTCCCAGGTCTCCTATCAGCCATGAGGAGAAGCAGGGACTCCACGCCCTGCCGGGCTGGTGCTGTGTTGATGCTGTCCAGGTTTTTGTGGATGCATCTCATGATCTTTGGCACCTGGAGGGGACACAGGTGAGAATGGTGCTGCCACTGGAGTGCAGCCATTTCCTCAGCTGTCCTTTCCATCCCTCTCTGCCACCTTCATGTGGCTTCAGTTTCCTGAGACACCAGGGATTGGGAGGGAGGGATGGAGGGAGGAACAAGGCCTGACAGGGCTGAAAGGCAGGGCAATCCAGCCACAGGCCACTTACATCCACCAGCCAGAAGTCAGGAAATTCCATGAACAAGTCCAGCAAGTCTGTTGCATGCTTCTTGTTAAAGGTGCTGGTGTCTCTCATCACCTCGATGAACGCAAGGACGATGTCTGTCCTCTCAGAAGTTCTCAGGTATCTTGCACAGGACTGTGGGAGGAAGGAAAGAAAGGAAGGAAGTGAAGCCAAATCACACCCAGTGCCCTGATGCCGCTGCTTAGCCGGGCAGTGCCAGCAACCCTGCAGAGACACAAAACAGTGCTGCGGCAGTGCCCACAGCAAAGCTGGCAGCAGGGGTGGCAGTGACTGCACACGGAGGATGAGAAGAGAGGCCCTGGGGTGAGGGAGGAGGAATGGACTTATGGGCACAGGGTGCTGGCCCTGCGATGAGCCAGGGCTTGCTGGTGGCCAGGAGGACTGGGGCTGCTGCTGGGACACTGGTGCCAAAGCCCTGAACCCAAGCGTGCGTCCAGGGCTGGCTCTGTGGGCCGTCAGGGCTTTGCAGGCCCGTGCTGGCCACAGCTCCCAAAGCAGCTGCCTGGGCAGCAGCCCCCGTGGGGAGAGCTGCAGGCTGCTCTGGGGTGCAGGGATGGGGAGACAGGCTGGCCGGAGGGTGCCTGGCTCCTTACCGCCAGTGTGGGGTGTCTGGATAGTGCAGAGCTCATCTTCTCAATCCTCCCCACAGCCCTGTCCCGCACACATTCTCTCTCAGAGTTGGTGTATGTCAAGAGCATCTGGGAAGAGAGAAGCTGCTGGTGAGCTCTGGGAGCAGCCAGCACTCCAGCAGAAGCAGCACCGCTCAACTCCTGGGCTGGACTCTGATGTCGACCAAAGCCTGTAGTGGGGTTCCTGCCCTCGGGTCCCTGGCAGGCTTAGAACAAATGCCCTGGGCCCGCCCTGTGGCCATGCAGGAAGGCAGATGCCACCCTCTGCGGCCACTGTGCTGCGGAAGAGCCTGGAGGGCAGCCCCTGGTTCCCCGGGGAGGTGGGCACCCTCCCGGCAGCGCTCTCTGCACGGCACAGGGTGGGACTGTCACCTCCAGAGTGGACACCCCGTCCCCCAGGGTGAGGAACAGCCCTTGCGAAGCCCACTCTTTGCACACGCCAGACCTGGAAGATATTCTGGAGCAGCTCGCTGACTCTGGAGGCTGAAGAGCCGAGCACCAATGCCTGCAGCATGTTGTCCATGGCTTCCACGGTCTGCAAGAAGACAACGAGTTTTGGCCGTGTTTCCTGCCATCTGTTTCACACACGGGGGACTGATCTGAACTCTCAGTGCCAAGATGCAACTCCTGTGCTGATTTGCTGTGCCTGGGAGAGACTCAGGGGCAAATAATCTGCTACGGGTGGAGCAGCAATTGGCACTGGATGTGGCCAGGCCAACTGTCAGCAGATGAAGGCATGAGAGTGTGAAAGCAGAGCTGAGACCAACCCTGCCTTGTATCTCTGGTTATATATCAGCACGGGGTGAACACGGAGCAGCCAGAGGGACTGTTGGGTCCTGTAGTTCACCAAGCACTTACTTTTAAGAAGAGATAACGGCCCATATCCTGCATTTTCTCTTCTGGAGGAAGCAAGAAGACACTAGAAAAGCAGGCTTGGAGGAGGCTTGCCTCCTTGCCCTCCAGCGCCCTCTCCACTGCACTGCAAAGAGAGGAGCCAGTCACACTTTGGTATTTGGAGCAGTGCCTCGAGATCTCATGCAGGGGTCCCCGGGAGGGATGGGCAGGTACCTCAGTTCGGCGATGGCAAGCATGGCGTTCCACCGCACCGCCGTGCGCAGTTTGTTCCTGGGCTCTTCTTCCAGCAGCACCTGCAGAGCACAGCCGGGATGGGACCTGGCAGCTGCCAGCACCCAGCGCCACCAGCACCTGGCCCTGCCCAGCGCTGTCCTCACAGGGTGCCGGGGGCATCGCCCCCTTCCCCAGAGACGCCACGTATCCCCTCACCTTGATATTCTCTGCCAGACCGTATCTCTGGCAGAAGAGATCTAGGCCCTGTGGAGGGCCGTGGCGCTTGCTGTTGTAGCACAGGTCACAAATGTTCTGAAGAAATGGAATCTTCTGGCTCTCCTCCTGGCAGCCAGGGGACAGACAGACAAACAGGGAGTGTGAGATGGGGACACACAGCCAGTGGCACCACAGCATGGGGGTGCAGTGCCAATTAGCGCCCTGGGAGCAGCAGCTCTGCCCAGCCAGCACCCTCCAGCACCCGCAGCAGAGCCCCTGTCAGCAGACACGGGCTCAGCCGCCTTCCAAACGGCCATGGTTACCTTTTCTGGGCTGCTGACAAAGGACACGATGGAGTCCACGCATGTCCTTTCAAATTGGTAGACAGGTAACCAGGCAGCATCTAATAAAGGAGGAGAGCAGGGAGGACTGCAGAGAGGGTCTGCAGGCAGGCCAGAGCAGAGGAAGGAGATCTGCCCCATGTCCATCCCTGTGCCCGCTGCCCTGGCACGGTCTTCCCATGCGTGTCAGGGCTGCAGGGTGCCCGGCAGACGGGCTGCGATGCTGGAGCCAGGCAGGACGGGGAAAGCGCCCGGTGCAGCGGGTGAGGAACTCGCTTCAGACGGGCAGGAAAGGTCCCCGTCCCGCAGCACGGCTGCCTCCTGCCCGCCCAGCTGCCTCTCGCTGCCCATGCCCTGCAGCAGGAGCTGGGTCCCCTCTGCCCGCAGAAGCTGTGCTGGGGCCGGCTCCCAGCTCGGAGCAGCCCTGGGCTTCAGGCAGCATAATCACCACCCATGGGAACCCCCTGCCAGTGTGAGGGGAAACGTGATCCCGGTGTGGAGCAGAAAGCGATAGCTGGGCCCCACCCTGGCCAGACAATCAGGGCCCCTCACTCACCGATCTTCAGTGGCTGGACCACATCAACCTGGTTGGGGTCCAGTGGAGATCTGACCTCCTGGGGAGCCCCAACCTCCTCCTGCCAGGCCAACCTAGGTCGGCTGGGGGGTCTCTCTGCCATTTTGCAGACAAAGGCTACGACTAGGGATGGGGAAGGCGGATGCTTCGGCAAAACGCCTTGGTGCTGCAGCTCTGCCAGAGGCAGCGATGAAAGGTGTGGGCTGCGCTCGTGTGCTCCTCGTTGGGGAAAGATGTGAGCTGCGCTCAGGAGCTCCTTGCTCCAAGTCTGCCAGGGGCAGCAGACAGTCTGCCGGGGGCAGCTAGAGCTAGGTTGTGGTTGGACTCGATGATCTTAAGTGTCTTTGGTCTCTTCCAACCAAAAAGATTCTCTGATTCTCTGAAAGACGTGGGCTACGCTCGGTGGCTCTCTCCAGCTCCGTGCTCACACCCTGTCTCGTCACCGTCCTGTCGGACAGTGTGGGCTGGGCCCGCAGCTGCGCTGAGCACGTGCAGGGCAGCGGGTGTCACCAAGTGAGGTCACAAAGGGCCCCACTGTGACCCTGCGCCTGGGGAGGGAGGCCAGGGTGTGCCCTTGGGAGGCACAGGCCAGCTCAGCCCTGGGCACCTGTCTGTTTCAAGTTCCAGCACCCATTGTTCTGAGCACAGTCTATAACAGTCTGCTGCACCGCTCCATTTTCCCAGCAGCTGCTGCATGGTGGGGATGTCACAGACCTACTCAATGCCACGGTCCTTGCTCCAGGAGCATCCATCTATGAGGATGTTGTGGAAAGGAGTCCCGTTGTCTGGCTCAGTTCTCTCTGGGCTGCCAGGGGTGGCAGATGCACTCGATCCCCCAATCGCCCCCAGCCAAACCCGCAGCAGTTGGGTCCAGGCTCCAGAGGAGGGAAGGGCCTGAGCCGTAACCAGGTGTCCTGGTTTTGCTAAAAACCAAGTTTCTCTTTCAGTGAATTTTGCCTGTCAGCTAAAGCCTTCATATTAACTGCATTTTCCTGGAGAACCAGACACATGTTTTGGTAAACATAGCAATGGAATGCAAACTTATTGATAAGCATGAATGGACATCTCGCGAGAGGGGCGACGAGAAACAAGTGACTAAGAAACTGACCAACTGTGTATAACATTCCATTCACGTGAATACTTCATATAAAAGTGGGAGATCACGAGGATCTCGTCCCTTTTCCTTCTGCTTATGGCCGACCTTAGGAGAGGATCTGGCTGGTCGTCTCTGAGAACTGAGGCCTAGTGAGAGACCGAATCCAGCTCCGGTTGGCTGCAGAGTCTAATCCAGGACTTTGGGTGGCAGCTCTGCAGTTGCTGAGACTTTCAAGATTGGTTTTGTATATTTTGTATTATTTTCTCTATTCTTATTAGTAGCATTAGTAAAACATCTTTAATTTTTTCCAACTCTCTTCTCTCTGTCCTTCTTTCCCTCCCGATCGCCTGTCCTGAGTGGGAAGGGGGGAGAGGGGGGGGCAAAAAGGGGGAAGTGGGGGGGGAAGAGGAGGTTAACAATACATCTGCCACGACTCCTCCATTGAGGCTCCATGGGACTGGGGACAGTACAGCCGTCCCTCATGGCATGCTGGCCAGTGCCTGGCTGGGGTCAGGCTCAGGGCTTTGGTGCAGTCTGTGGCCCTGTGCTCATGCTCTGTTTTATCTCTCGGGGCCAGCGTCTCTGATCAGGTGAAAAAAGCTGTGACCAACAGACCCATGTCTTCACCAGTGACAGGCCAGGTGAGTCCTGAAGGCTGTTCTGGGCCAGAGCTGCAGGGAGCTGCTGCCCCTCTGCCTGCTCTGCGAGGGCAGGTGGGCTGCAGCTTGGCAGGGAGGCAGGCACTGCACCCAATGGACAGGTGTGAGGGAGGATGACTTGCAGGAAGGATCCTGCTCAGTTAAGAGTTGCTGTGTGAGCTTGGAGGGGATGGGATTGCAGTATCACCCTGTGTCCTTGGCACAGTGATTCCGCCTGGAGGCCCAAAAAGCTGCTCGCCCTCCTGCAGCTGCCTCCTTTACATAGAACAGTTCAGAGCTCCTGCAACACCAGCAGCACAAGTGGGGCCAAAGCAGAGCTGTCCTGGCAGAGCTCCTGGGAGAGCAAGCAGCCACCTACCTCACCCAAGCTGCTGCTGGAGCCCATCCCCAGCCAGGAGCCCAGCGGCAGTGGGGAGAATGCTGAGACCCTGGAGAGGGACTCCTGCAGCAGCGGTGCTGCCAGCCCAGTGCACGGCACAGCGGGGATCTGTCCAAGGCGTCCCAGAAGGCCCAGGGTGGAACCAGCAGCTTCTGCACATCTCAGGAATCAGGCTGTGGCATGGACCTCCCTACTGGCTCCAGCACCAAGATGGCTGCACCCAGAGACTCCAAACTGGCAACATTGAAATCCTCCCTGTTGGCCAGTGCTGCTCTGGAGCTGAACATCACCATGTCACCACCACCAGCCATGAACCTGGTGCATTCTGCCAAAAAGTGGGTCTGAGCTTCTGCCTGGAGTCTTCGACAGGTGCCTTGTGTCTTCTGAGCTGGAGATTGTGTTGGGGAGAGTGTAGACTGGATGCTGGGTGTCTTGCTAAGCTGGAGGCAGACAGGGAGAGCCCCTCAGCCCCAGGGCTGCAGCAGTTGCTCTGGTTTGGGGTACAGGGCCAGGTCCCTGCTGTTGTTCCCATCCCTGATTAAGGCTGGAGAAACGCCTCCTGTCTTCTTGCTCAGGACAGAGGGGCGGCTGTGCCAGTCCCTGGAGCGGGGTGGCCTCACCAATCTTCTCTGAGTGTCTTGTCCCCTGGGGCGAAGGGAGCAGGTGACTCCCCAGCTGGAGGCTGCAGAGTCTCCTCCTCCCCACACAGGGGCTGGGACTGGCCCTCTGGGCGCTGCTGTGCAACCAGGGCTCAGGACAGTGCGCTGGGGTTTCTGTTTAAATTTCCTTCCTTCCTTTTTTCGTTTCTGCTTCTAAGAGAAAACACTTCTGATTTGTTGACCACCCCCCACTTTCCTCTCCCCTTCTGTGTCTTTACCCTTCCTTTTTCTCTGGGCTCACCTTGTTATTTTCTTCTCTTGGCTCATGGAAACCTCTTTTCTTTAGATCGCCAAGTTTGTTGGTTTTTCATTTCATGTCAATAACTGCAGCGCAGCATCCTGTGGAAGGCGAGCAGAAGTGACCATTGCACACCACCTCATTCACAATTGGCCAACCACAGCTACCCCATGGACACCACCTACCCCAACTCCTTGGCCTTTTGGCAAGTCGAGGTAAGTGGTGCCAGTCGCTCCCAGGCTCCTGCACGGCAGCAAGGCCAGTAGTCCACGAGGCAACTGTCTGACATGGCAGGTGGCCCGGGGGAGTGATTTCAGCAGCCACCTCTCCTGTTCTCTTGGATTGGCTAAGATGGTAGCAGTTGGATGCTGTGCTTGTGCACTGTGGAGTGTGGAGGAAGAGGGGGGCTCCTGCTCCTGACCTGGCCTTCAGATCATGTCAGCCTCTTTTCCTGTTCTGCAGGCTGTCCTCATCTGCTCTCCGTTGGCCAAATCATGAAAAGCCGACCTTCAGTTTCATCCTCAGCTCAGCCCTTTGGCTCCCAGCCTCCCCGTGACCAGCTGTTCCACTGCCCACCCTTCGCACCACCTTCCTCCCTGCAGCAGCGAGAAGGAGCCCAGCCAGGTCACCCCTGGTTCCTCCAGAAAGTGTCAGTGTAAGCAGCACCGTGGAGCAGACAGCAGCCCCTGTGCTCTGGCTGTGAAGGACAAGGATCAAGTCTCCAGCCCCCAGGGAAGAAGAAGAAGAATCTCACAGGAGGGCTCAGTGTCCCCTGCAGGGAAGGAGGTGGCAGGCAAGGGTCCCAGCGGTGGCAGGGAGGCACCCAGCTGTCAGCACCGAAAGATCAGGACTGGTGCAAGTGTCAGGCCCCAGGACCTGTCTGGACACAGAGCCCATCTGCCCCCTCAAGAGGAAGAAAAAGAGGAGAATGGAGGAGACAGAAGAGTGCTGCTCACGTTTAGAATTAGGTTTAGCATTAGGGTTACAGATTGTGGGTAAGGGTTAGAATGAAGGCTTGGGTTTAGGTTTAGTGTTTGGGGTTTGAGTTAGTGATAGGGTTAATGTTAGGTTTATGGGTTAGGATTAGGATTAGAGTTAGTTTGCCGTTAGGTGCTAG